>NW_024540031.1:0-20860 GCF_016647785.1 Suillus fuscotomentosus | reverse complement strand
TTCTGGACAGATCACTACTCTCTAGTGGCTCTTTGTGCTTCTTAGAGCCATCTTGTGGTATGTGCTCTTGTATATCTCTATTCTGTTCTTTGAGTGTTTATTCATAGGTAGTTGCATGTCAGTCCCCCTGATGTCTGCACTATACTGCCTATCTCCCCCTTGCACTGCACATCACTTGCACTCTTAGAGGATCCTATAGGTGAGGACAGGAATTTGTAATTACGACTCACCTTCATCTGACATGTCTTAGCATCATAATATTATATTGCCTTTGGTCCTTCTGTCAAGCCTACAAATATATGTTTTACTGATTACAGCTACATTTTAGATTGGACTGGTGTCTCCTGTAGCACATATATAGGTGCACCAAATTCCTAGAAGCACAACATGTCAGGTTTATGCCCACTCCATAACTATTCAGGGGTAACATTTTTTAATGCTAAGGTCAGTGCCTGATTTCATATATAAGCAGCATGTGCAACTGCTTCTGCCACAAAATTCTGGTAAGTTCTTTCTGTTATCATTGCCCTTGCTAACTCTGTCAAGGTTTGGTTTTGTCTTTCAGATACTCCATTTTGCTGTAGTGAATAGGGTGCTGTCATTTGTAGTTCCATCCTTTTATTATTACACCATCCAGCAGCTCTTTGTTAATGTACTCAGTCATTGTCCACTTGAATTTTCTTTGGTGGATCTTTGCAGTGCCATTCTAGAAATTAATATATTGCTTTACATTGTAGCCTCATTCTTTTGTTCATAAATTTCACAGTAGACCTCTGGGAACAATATCTATAAATGATATGCAGTATCACACACCTTCAATTGATTGTACATCTTTGTTGGACAGTATGTGCTTTTATTCATAGTCTTATTTTCGCTCTCACATTTAACTTATATAGGCCTTGACTGATAGTACCTTCGGCTATGTGATGACCTCCTCTAGCATCAAAATTAGTCAGCTCAAGAAGCTTGGAACTTGGGAAATCGTGAATGCACCTTGTGGCATCAACATCATACCTTGTCACTTTGTTCTGGTAACAAAATGTGGATCAGACAGACAGAAGCTCAAGCTCCATGCACACCTCGTGGCAAATGGACAACATCAGCAACATGGAATTGACTATTTCAATACCTTTGTGCCCACCTCCAACATGTCCACCATATGCACCATTCTAGCTATGGCAGCCCAACATGACTAGAAATTCATCAGGTAGATATCAAGAGCACATATTTGTATACTGACCTTGAAGAAGAAGTTTACATGCGAGTGCCACCTGGGTACTTGAGAGCAGGAGATAAGGGGAAGATTTTGAAGCTGTGGAGGAGGAACTTAGTGAAGTTTGCATACTAATTTTTTTTTCTTCTGAATTAGGAAATTGCTCTTTGCAAAATTCATCATTCTATCTACTCTAATATTATGAAACACTTTTGATAACCACAAACAGCCTCTCTGACTGTATTATCATATGCTAGGGTTTAACACCTTTGTCAGAAATTTCCAAAGGTGCCTTGCAAGGGACTCCTCTTGAGGCTAATTGAGGGGTTGCAAGGTCACCCGAAATTTTTCCAAGTCAATCGGAAGGGACTTGCAATTGTGTCGCAAGCAGCTTACAAGGGGCTGTAAATGTAACTTTTGCAAAAATTGTCCCTAAATGAGGTTGCAATCAGCCTGCAAGTGTCAATTGAGCCTCACTTGCAAGATTTTCAGGTCCGCTTCCAAGCACTTCAAATGGGCTTGATCAATTGAGGGCTTGCAATGCCTTATAAGGTATGCCAAGCAAAAATAACTTTTTCGACATTCTGTTGGGAGTATCCTATGCACCTTATTAGGTGCTACCCTTATGATTGACACAGCACATACCTTTGCTAGTGTATATTCTTAACTTGGATGTTCTGATCATTATGTTGTATCCAATCATAATAAGACATTAGGATTCAGAGATATCTTTTTAATTGTATGAGATGTCCATATCTATTTGACTGTACACTTTTCTTGCCTATGTCTACTGCTCAAATGACCCACATCATAACTTAGAGTAACAACACTGGAAATTGGGGTCAAATAATGGTAGGGGATAATGTTGTGGAAACATCACATAACGGAAATATATACAGCAGATAACCATAAGATAAACATGTCACCTATATTTTACCATTTGTCCAAGTAATCAGCAAATTATCGCTCAATAAAGGAACTCATTTCCCCTGAATAATCAGAAGCCATTATTTGCACATTGTCAAGCTACTCAAAACAGCTCAATTTGCGGTAGGCCATAAATCACTCTAATTCACTCAATTCTGTTCTTTCAGCCTTGCATCCTGCACATTTTGACCCGTCCACCTAAGCTGCACCTCTTCCAGACCATAGTTATGGCAGGCCTCACAAGAAATGTGCCCAATAAGCCAGTCCATGTCCCTGTCGGGCCGCCCAGTACTATCAAACCACAATCAGCGACAGGCACCAAAAGGAAGACAGAAACCATATCTAGCAGTGGTGTGACTGGTGGAAAGCGACCATGGCCAGCTGAACAGGAAATGGGAGACAGTGGATCTGGTCCTGCAACATTCCTCGACCTATTTCGACTTAAGGCATTTGAGCCAGATGAGTATCGCAGAATCCAAGGCACTCACCAGGAGGATGCAGGAGTGACGACAGTATCCAAGTGAAGAACAAGCAGAGGATGAGGACCATCTTGATAACGATCCAGATGCATATATCAACCCAGTACTTCTTGAGGAGAAGTGTCAGTCCCAGGGATCTCGTAATTTAGAACCTGCAAACAAGTCAGAGAACACATACATGTCAGTCACAATAACTTGCATTCTAGATCAAAGCCATGCAGATCAGCAAGGTAATATGATGGAGTTTCACATTGTGGGTACATGAACAATTTCGACGAAACCGATGCAAGTCCCTCGAGCTTGCGGCTGGCAGGTAAATCGGACACCTCAATATTGAGAACAGAGTGAACAGAAAACTTGTGCTCGTGTCCATATATACGAAACTCGTGCCCTATCACATAGTCAGATAGATCATCTCACTATTGAGAACAGCACATACCAGAATGATAGCTGAATCATTTCGCTCACAAACCTGTCCATAATCTTGTTGAGTTGCTCAAGTGTTGGTGTAGGACTTATAGTCCTTGTGGCCTCGTAAAGGCTATTTTTGCATCATCCCATAGGTCCTCATGTTGTGTGCGCTAATGCTAACACGGCGCGCATCTTTTTCGCTATTGGCCGATGGCCACGGCTCGCGCACATGTATCAGGCCGTAATGGCTTTTACTCAGCTCCGTCGCACATCCTTATCCTGTCCTATCCATGTCCTCCGCTGGTCTATCGGTGCGTATTTCACTTGTTTTGGAATAGACTGACCATATTTCCGACACTAATTAGTTTATATCGCTATTACTTTCGTCATGGACCCTTATTACCTACAGCCACTACCTACTCAGCCCCAAACAGCGCTTCAGCGCATCCTCATATATACTTGTACTTATGGATTTCATGTATCTCGGACCTCCCATATAGAGTCTATCATCCGCTTGCACGCATTACCGTCCAAACCTAAAGTCTAAACTTCGTATCAACCGCTGCACGTATCTATCGGCCTTTTGCATTATTCCATCAGTTCCTTGCTTCAGTAGTCTTTGCGCTACTTACGAATCCGCCGTCCTCATCACTTCGCCGCTCGGCCGCTTCATTGTAACACTTTGCAGCACCCGCATATCTTTTCCACACAGCCATGCTTTATCACTGACCTGCACCAAACTGGTTCGGTGCATGGATGACTAATACTCTCCTATGAGCCCTATGCCCTATGAAATCATTTTTCCTGTGATCTGAAGTCAGACTGAGGCTAAGGGAATATTTTTCGCTTTTTTCATTTTATGAGATTATACGCGAGCGGACTGAATATTTTTGTACATTTAATTTTGCAATGAGTTTTGCTTAGTCAGCCATGAGGATGACTCAGAAAGATTCTCACACATATTAGGTGACTATGAAAAATATGTTTGCATAAGGTTACCCTGTGGGAAAGCTTACAAATCCTTAAATACACATCTTATGTCATTATGCTACCAATCAATTCATCAGCCACAGATTGCACAAACATATGTACACAATATGTAATCACTTTCTCACTCTTTGTCTAGCTGAGTCATCAAGGGTCACCTGACCCATGGGCTATACACAGCTCTTGCTGACTCATCATTATACCAATGAGAGTTATGAATATTTACTTTTTGACTCAAAGATATCGGGTGACTTGGTACTATCACAGTAAAGTTACAACTTTAAGTACGAGAAACTAGTAGTATAGCCACCAATTTGTCTATATAAGGAGCTGTTTCTTGCCCAATAAAAAATGCCCAAGTGCCACTTTTACCTTCTCAGAATAAAATTGTGAGTGAAGTGTGAATCAGCATTCAGCAAGTGTGGTTCAAGGTTGGAGCTCACTGTGCTCAACAACCAGCACAACATATCTGAGCTCACTGTGTTGAACATCTAGCACATACCTTGAGCTCACTGTGTCTGACGACTAGCAAGACTAGTTTTATTTTCCTTTTGTTTCTTCTGATTGTTTCTCTCTTTTTCTCTGTTTCTTTGTCTCTCTGTGTCTGTGTCTGTGTCTCTCTCTGAGATTGTCTCTGTGATTGTTTTTCTCTCTCTGTCTCTCTGGAAACGTGTCTGAGATTTGTGACTGTGAAACTAACATCTCTGTTTCTCTGTTTCACTCTCTCTGTCTCTCAAGTTTGAGTGTGATGTGTTGGTGACTGTGTGTGCTGACCATCTCTTTTGATCACTGTCTCTGTGTGTCGTGATCGTTGTTGCTAACAGTCTCTGTGAACGTGACTGTGTTGGTGTTTCTGTTGTAGCAGTCTGATTGTGTTGTTGTTCCTTCCTATAAACTTTCTCTCAAGTATCAAAGTTTCAGTCTCATTCTTACCCAGAAGTTTGGTGTTGTCTCTTTTGTCCACTGAAGACTTAGGATAGTCTTGTGGGGAGACTTTAGGTGTTGACAGTGAATCGCTGACCTCAGACATCTGCGTGTTATACTGGGCCAAAGTAGTCATTTGCAAGTTAGGCTTTAGCTATTGAAAAGGGGACTTGGTATTGAAGTCCAAGGCCGCCCGTTCCTGAGTCTGTTTGAATACTCATTGTGAGTTCCTTGGCAGCAGTTCAATATTAGGCTAAGAGTGCTACAGTAGCTCTGACTAGGTCTGACAGTAGTCTCACCTGTTTTGTTCTTGAGGGGGATTATCATTGTAACTCCACACAACTTGCTGCACTAAGTTTGTGTATGAATCATTGTTGCTGTGTGAAGTGTTAGGAGGAGTATCTGTTCATATTGTGTCATCTCTATACTGTTAGAGTGACTGTGTCTCTTGATATTTTTGCTGTTGTTTTGTTGTTGTTGTTGTTGTTATTGTTGATCGCTGACCAATCGGGTTCTGTTTCTGTTATTATTGTGCTTCATATCCATACTGTTGGATTGACTGTTGACTGTTGATTGTTGACTGCTGACTGTTGTGCAGAGCTATACATTGCTGACTGTACCTTAGGAGCAAAGACAAGCCACCCACGAACGACCATGTTATTAGTCATTGGTATTTGCCTGAATCACTGACCGTGGAGATATTTGGTTTTATAGGTGTTTATCTATAGATCATCTATCTAAGAAGACATCGCGCGTTAACGTATCTTCGGCCGCTCAACCTCACTTCACGCCACTGTAGAAGAGGAATGCGAAGTGGGGTAATATGAGTGGTATGAGATAACTCAAGTAGTCCTTGATGAGCGAGATATATGTCGGCCCAAGGGGATTGCTACTGAGAAGGTTCCTCTAAGTGTATAATATGGAGGGAAACACTGAACCGGGCGCTTAGTCAAGCCTGGTAAGGTGCATGACGATGAGCAAAGCATGAGCGAGCAAAGGCGACGTGAAGCGCCGATGAGTGATAATCATCCGACCACAAGCGACGGCACATGACTTATAACAGAAGTGCATGCTAAGCAGTAGTGGTGCGTGCATGCGGGTGGTGGAGCACAGCGACTCTTAATGAGTCAGAAAACAAATTGACAGAGTCTCTAGTAATGTATGGTGGCGGCGCTTGTATTGTACTTAGATACTTTAGATTTAGAGGGAGAACTTTAGACTTATAGTCCAACAATGTGCAGGCAGAAAGATGCTCATTATACAGTTTAGGTGCGTGTATATATACAAAGTAATGATAAGCGCTGTCAAGTGCTAAAGCGAACCGAGGAGCAAAGCGGATATGGAATAATATGCAATCTAAGGGTCCATGACGGAAAACATACGGAATATGGCCATAAGCGCCAGAGATATGTCAGAATAAATGGAAATAAGTCAGGAATACACACCGATGAACCGAATGGACATGGAATGGATGGACGGAGGACGAGCGATGGAACCAAGGATGCGCATGCCAACGCGCGACTGATGAGCGACCAGAGTGCTAGTACGCACGAGCAGCCAATGAAGCGCTTGAGTGTGCTGGGTGAGATATGGGTCACGCTATATTAGGAAGTGGTGGAGACACTGGGAATTTAGATCCCTGCAAGCCCACAGAGATATTAGTCTCTACACCATGTCAATGGCGGCTCACTCGCACTCGCATCGCATTTGTGTTCCATCCATTCTCAGCCACCCTTATTAGTTTCAGTGATTTCCCTCCACTTTTTACATAGAGGAATTGTTCTCAGTAGCAATCCCCTTGGGCCGAATCATATACTCACATCCAGAGGTCTATTTGAGTTTTACCCCACTTCACCCTTTCTTCCCCTCTCACTCCTTCTCATCTAGCTATCATTCCTTGCACACATTGGTTTGCAGTGAACAAACATTGGCTGCACATACACCATCCAAGCAACATTATGAGAGCTTCCAACGGCAAACTCAACTTTCCTAGTTGTCCCAGGCAAGCTATATTACTGCAAACAGTGTGAAGATGATGAGTATTACAGAGAAAGCAGGATGTGATGCATGCCATCATTGTGAGAGATGACGATGAGCACCCACAGTGTACTGTGAGCATGTGCCCTGCAGCTGTACTAGGTGAGACTTAGCAATTTTCAAACAGGGAGCTTGAGCTCGTTGTATGTACATATGAGGAATTCAAAGTGATCATTTTCCGGAAACACGGGGTGCTCGTCTACATTTGGTTTATTTTCTGATTACATAAGATTTCCCTGAGATAATGGTTACCTTTATTTCAGTCGAAATTCCAGTGCAATCTACAGAAGGTTTTAACTTTGAATTCTACATCCAAATCCAGCTGCATATAAAAATATGGTGAAAATGGCATGAGAATATGCATCAGTAAAATATCACATTACTTAATCAAACTTAACTTACACTTAAGTGTCTTAATGTAAGTCAGTTTACTTGGCCAACTTGAACATATAAAAAATTGTTAAGGTATATTAATACACATGTCTTCTTATATTTGACACCAGAGAGCAAATATGTGGTTATATAGTCAAAATATAGTGATAATATAATTAGAATCCAAGGTTTGTACCACATTCTCACTTTGTATGATTTCTTGTTTTTTCCCAGTGCAAGATAATGATGGGTTAGGTAATCAATTTGGGCATATATTCCCAGGGGTACAGGAGTCTTCAGATCCAAACCCCTACCCCTACCCTCAAGGGTTTCCCATACCCCTGCTGATCCCTAGATGGGAGGCAGGGAAAAATGGGAAAATAAATACATTCAATGATACTGTTACATATTTTGTAATTTTATGTTGTGTAGTAGATTGTATTTTTACATTGGTCAAAATCCTGCTCAAAGAACATAGCACTGACTGATCTTATGTACTATGTACTTTTATGTGGTGTGATAGATTGTACTTAGATGCTTATACTACAACTATGCTCACCATATCCTTTCCACCTCAGTCTCTGTTGGAAACAACGCCTGAATGCCATGGTGGCATCACACTCTCGACAGTGTGGTGTATAGTTGTGCAGAGTTCTAAGGACATGTGTCCATCTGCCGTGGTGGTGATCACGCGAGCATTGATGAAATATCTTCAGGTGGTGTGCTTGTCCCACCAAAAATGAAAACAGAGACAGCAAGATCTGTTAGGAGAGAGGTCAGTGCGGTTGGGATTCAAAAGGAGATCATAGGAGACACAGAGATCGAACAATTGGAAAGTGGGTGGCACTCCTGGAGCATGCACATGGGGTAGACGCGAATTGGTTCCACAGGATCAAACGCTCCATGCTTATATATATTAGAATGTACTTTTATGTGGTGTGATAGATTGTACTTTGAGTTTTTTTGGAAAGCTGCTCATAAATATATTTCAAAATAATTCAAAATGCACAATTTATTAGGATGCAGCCTGAGGCCAGGAAGCCAAAGGAGGGCATAGCCCTCCTTGACTTCCTGTGACGAAGGAACAACACTCATTTTCCTCCCCTGGAGGAGCGCGTAGCGCTCCTTCGATTTGTGCCGAAGGCACAACGGGCGTGAGCTCGTCTAGTATGAGCTGACATCCGTCCCGACACACGTGAGACACGGCAACCGAGTACTGGAGTGACAGCAAACAGAGGCAGACATAGATATACCAAGACCCAGACTTCAATCGAGCCTCGGACTTCAGAATGGAGAGTGTAAATATATCTAGAAAGACCAAAAATAGACCACCGAGATGCAGGAATCGAGATGAATGAGGAAATGACGTGAGAACACTAGTTGTACTGAGAATAACAATCTGATATACAGGAATGGGGGAGGTTGCGGAAGCGTCTCATCAAATGTGGGATGTTGTCACTTGAATCGCAGGTAAAAGGGATTTGTTCCTCACAGGACGGAGAACCTTGACTGAGAAGGATGTGTGCTCAGAGTTCCGAACAATTTGCACGACAGAATTTTGGATATCAGAGTAACCTGTAGACCTAGTACCAGTTGGAGGCACCTCTGCAAGAACATTAAGAAATGTTCATCAAGGAACAACAAAGAACCGACCGGGCATTGTGGGCTGCCGGCCAGGGGTGCCCACTGTACTATCACCAAATAGAATTTTTTCTCGGAAACAATGCTGCAAAAAGTGGGCGGAACATTTTGACAGATGACGAAGATCCCCACACTGGTGTGATCGCGGAACAACTTCACAGATGTGATCAGAGTGGAGTCCACTCGTAAACGAATGGTACCATTTCGTGCGCAGCACTGTGGAAGTACATTCGTAGAAAAACGGAACCACATGGGTGCCATGACATGCTCCAGGTCGGCGGTCGAGCTCGAATTGGACAAAGGGTTCGCAAGCTGTGATGTTTGGCTGATCGGACGTAAGGGATGTTGTCTTTTGTGTCAACTGGTAAAACCGTGACCCGCCGACATGATTGTTCCAGGTAGGGATCCATGAAAAATGCGCGCGTAAGTCCGAGGGGATCTGCAGAAACATGTTGAACGTGAGCTTATCAAGCAGAAAATAACCGTCTCATAAGACCATATGGAAGACCCTCATGATGATATCATGGAGACATACATTATGCGAATACTGACTAGTATTTTGGGTACAGTCTCAGAGATGCGAGGGACCGCAGCTTGCGCTCGTGACGTGAGGGAGGGTGAAACGCACCATTCAAATGTTAAGTACTTAGTACTTGTGCTAGCCACGACTCACGAGAACCGCCCCACGGCATGTCGAACGCATCCACTAGCGGTTATCGTGCTAGCTCATGCTGCTAGTTGTTGTTGGACAGCTGCTCAGAGCAACTCAATCTGGGTCAATCCGCGATCATGATTTCAAAAGTAGTCCGAGTCAAGGTCATCGACGCAGCGACCACGCGTCGCTGATATAAGCTTTCCACGCCCCGATTTTTCACCTGCGTGCTTTGGCATTGCAGTGACCACTTCGAATTGGTGACCCAAGGTCGTTGATTCCCCCAATTGACTGCGTAAGTTTTTAGTATTAGATCAAAATAGACTGACAGAAAATTCATCTATTGAACATAGAATTGACTCGGAGTAGTCATCTTATACCGATAATCAAGATGGCTACTGGATATTCTTCTCCGACTTTGCAGGATACCGAGGTTCCCCAACCTCATCCATATCTTCACGAACCTTTGCTTTATATCTCCAATCTTCCCCCTTATGTCACTGATGAGAATCTTGCCATGACCTTCCAACCATGTGCTCCATTCAGACCCAACATTGTGCGTGATGGCAGCAATCGCCCTCTCTCAGGAACCATAGAATTCAAGTACCTCGAGAAAGGTTGTGCCTGATTTGCGCGTTCATATTGATCTTCCTAACTGAACTGTTAATTCTCATAGCGGAGAAGGCTCTCGCCACCTTGCAGTCGCGTCCGATTCAGGGTTTGCAACCTTCCGTGTTTTTGGTCCTATCTCCATATCCCCCAACCACACCGCCGACACCACTCCCCCCTCCATCCGCTCTGCCACGTCTTGTCAAGCATCTTCCAGTTGGTTTTACTGATTTCCAACTTTATGATTTATTTCGACCATTTGGCGCTCTCGCATCTACTCGGACACAGACTGGATTTGGAAGCGATACCGGAGTTGTCGAGTTCTGGCGTGAAGAGGATGCACAAGTTGCTGAAGAAGCTATGCACTGTGCTGATGTTGAAGGACAAAACATTGCTGTAACAGTATACCAGGCACGACGTACCAGTGGTACTGTCTCTGAGTTCAGCGCCCATGCCCCAACATTTGTCCCATCAGGATCTGTATTCCCCTATCCTCAAGTTTGTATCTCAATATCATTATTGTTGATCGGGCCCACTAACCAAGCAGCAGTACTCGCCTCCTCGAGTGAGTCCATACCCTGCTGCAAGAGCCCCCATATTTGTTCATGGCCCGGGCCAGCAAGTGCAACTTGCCCCGTTATCGGGACCTGGGTCCAGTAGTCACAGTGGTCTAATAGATCCTTGCAATCTATTCTGCAAGGTCAGCATCTATCACATCACGATTATGAAGGCACTTATCCTTGGGTACAGAACTTAGATCCTGACATAAACTCCAACGGTCTTTTCGCCCATTTCCGTCAGGTATTGATATTTCACTTTCTTGTGCTAAATTATTCATCTCACGTTACCATGGAATTATAGTTCGGTCAGATTGTCAGGTATGGGCCATCTCCTTTCTTCCGAAAGACGCTCTAATGATCGGAACAGTGCTCGCGTGATGCGAAACGAGAATGGCGAGAGCCGTGGCTTTGGATTCGTTTCCTTCCAGACTCCCGATGCAGGTATAATATTACTGTTTGCTCGACATCGGTAATTGTTAATTACATGCCAATCTAGCTTCCGCTGCTATGCATGCTATGAACGGTGTCGTTCTAGGCACAAAACAGCTAGTCGTCAGACTCCATGAGCCAAAACAGTTACGACAGGAGAAACTCGCCCAGCGGTTTGGCCATAATGGACATCCTAGAAGTGCGAGCGGAGCAACAAGTCCCACTGCTAGTGAAGCTGGCGAGAGCTACATCGGCTTCTCTAGTCCGCGCCGTGCTCCTTCTGTTCTCGGCTCGCCCGTTATGGGTCATATTGACCGTCCGGACAGAGGCAGGCGAGGCTCAGGCAGCTATTATAATGTAAAACCTCTGTCCTTTCTTAGCAGTTAAAATGAATACTGACATGTACACAGGCTGCTCTTTCTGGCACTCTTAATTTGCCTATGCGCTACGATGATCTTGCCGCGCTTTCACCTGTGGTGAGGAAGGAAGTTCTCACCGGTGAGCTCAGCCGACGAGTGAAGGCGAGTGACACTGTACCCGCCAACGAGGTCGAATCGGTCGTTGAATCCTTGGTATCATTGTCTCTGAGCGAAGCCGTCTCCGGAATTCAAGATCCTGCCAAATTTGCCGAACAAGTTGCTACTGCCCGTAATTCACTGAAGCCTGCCAGCACACCCTCCCCTATGAAGTCGCCCTCGCCCTCGAACTCTCAAGATTCGCGTGTGCTCGACCCCAGCGCTCTGAATGCCACTGCCTCGGCGCCGGAGCATCCATCTACCCCTATTTCAATCTCCGCGTCCCTGTCCACACCTCCACGCACTTCCTCTCCCTCTGGCTCGGTGCCACCTATTTCTGAGCAAGACCGCATGGCTGTGGCTGTAAGCAAACTCGAGTCATCCAGGCAGGCCGACCTCGTCGAACTTCTCATGAGTCTTCCTAAACGCGAGCGTGCCCTGTGTCTGTTCAACACTGATGTTCTGCGAGCAAAGATAGCAGACGCAAAAATGGTCCTGGATAGTGATGATGGAGATGAGGAACAACAGAAGCCGGATACTCAGTCTATCCAATCTGCTCCTGCACAGCCCATCCCAGTGACGCCTCAGGCGAAGAAGATCAGTGCAACCGTCGAGAGCTCTCCCAAGACTCCCGCATTGTCATCCAAGGGCCCATCTGCCGCGTCGTCTCCCGTACCAGTCACACCCGGCGGATCATCTTCGTCACATACAATCGCATCTCTAGCTCGTTTACCCGCTGCCGAGATCATTAAGCTCGCAAATTCATCGTCAGCAACCGGCCTCCCTCTGCCGAAAGTAGACCCGTTAGTCGTCAAGAGTACAGATGAGTTTATCGACAGCCTTATGGATAAGCCAATACAGGCACAGAAGCAACAGCTCGGCGATAAGTTGTACGTCGGTGGTAGCATTTTCAGCTTTACGGAAATCTAACTTTGTGATGCATTCAGGTATCGAGCTATCAAGGCGTTTGGTATTAAAGGCGCAGTAAGTTTGGGTTCTATCGGTGCTGCTCGTGTGACTGAACGCTTCTTCTTTCAGCCTAAACTTACCATCGGCTTGCTTGATCAAGACGATCTCCGGGCTTTGGCTCATCTCATGAATAGCTACCCTTCTGTTCTCAAAGAAAAGGCTCTCATCCTTCAGGGTGGCGGCAAGTAACAGTCATTTGCTTGATCTCTAGCACATTAGCTTCCACTCTCATCTTCATTCCAAATTTCCATATTTGCATCTGCACTATACCGTGCACTACACACTTCTAGGAATACATTCGGATCAATCACACTTTCCATCATTACCGTGTGCTTCACTTTCACTGTCCAGATCTTTTTGTTTACGATTATTCTAGCCATCCGATACGCTTTTGTTACCTGACACCACATTCTTCTCGCGTTTGTGACTTGGATTTACGAATTTACGAACCTTATTCGCCCCCTATACGCTTGATGTTTGCTTTGCATTATCGTCGGCCTCAAAATTAAAATTCTCCACACTCCTCAATGTTACGTGTTGCGCCTCACTACTGAATATTCAGTTTGTTGCAGACCATGATATATGAATAGAATCAAATTGAACTTTTCGAGTGCGTACCGGTGACTAGCCTGTCTTAATAGAAATGCGAACGTTATATATCAAAGATCTATACCTCTTTGGATGTCTCGTTGCTCATTACGGTCCCAGCGGTGGAAGAGCACAATCATGGGGATTTCAGGGGATTGCATGATCCGACTTGCGATCAATATCAAGGTACGCAGCGCAGTGATTATGTAGGAGGAGAGCGCCTAGCCTGGAACTTGAAGACCAACAGCCGCGTCTTAGCGAAAGAGAATTTTGCTAATCAGTTAATCCTCGTCTGAAAGAAAAAGAATTCGGCTAAAGACTTGCCTGTACTCATACTGATCGGTGGGCGGGTATACTAAGTGCGAACCCAAGATGCTCCCTCCCTGTCCGATTGCTCCGCACAATAAAATTTTGGCAGCTCTTTCGATCAAAGCCCAGAATATTGTGAGTACTTGATTTCGAAACGTCGTATTTAAATTTAAAATGAATGAGTGGCATGCTTATACCAAGCCATTTTGAGCCTGGCAGAATAAATACCATGGTAGTCGCGCGCAACACAGTGACGGATGCGCTGACTATAAGGATAACACAATAGCAACCTTTTGTTGACAAGAGCATGAGTGATTTATTCTCACTAGGGGCTGGCTCACGTACACATAGCACAATGGCGAAGACGGCGCAGACAGCGAAAACGAACAGCCTCGTGTTTTGCGGTATATGATACTTCTCCGATGCATGTACCATTAAGACAAGAACAACTGTGATCACTATATATGGCCCGACCATGAAGGTTGAACATAGATTCCAAGCGATCGCAAAGCATCCTAGCCAATATAAGGGGTTGAAGGACTTCGATAATACCGGGATTGGGACAATCTCTCGCGTTGTGATCAATTTTCCTTCTTCAGCATGTGCATGTTGACTCACAAATGTGATATAAAAACGGCAGAATTGGGTATATTGGATTGAACGCCTGTCGGGTCTCCTTTAAGCGCGTCCCGTGCTAGACCCACCAGTCGACACGGGTAGATCCAAGTCTTATCCTTGTGTCAGTGACGTTTGCTTCTCGAGCAGCTCGTGCAAAAGTTCTCGGATGTGCATGCGAGGAGATATGGCGAACAAGCAAGTCAGCGGTAAGATCTTCCGATCGAGGTTACGAAGCAGCTTCTCATCTTCCAGTGTTGCAGGACTTATTGATGCGGTGGTTTGAATTTTCTCTTAGTCACTCGAATTTTCTGACTTGATGGTCCCCATGTCATTGATGTTGGTAGTAACGAGTGGACATGAAGTGATTGGGGAAATATTACAAAATATTGTCAGGAGGACTTGAAAAAGTAAGAAGTAAGGTCCTAACAAATCGAATAAGTAGTACTTAACAATATAATAGTATTTGGACCGAGGGTATACGATTACTTATCTGCTACGGAACGTATCGGAATCCAGGAGCCTACTGATTGGTCAGAACAAACATTTGTCATTTCAATTCAACTTGCCTTGTCTGCGAGCTCCGATGTATCCACCATATCATCTGGATCTGGCTTGCCATACTGCTGATCTCGCTGCATATTGTCCAAACGGAAGGAAACCTTTTTAGAACATGAGAGTGATGAATTCAGGTGATCACAAAAGGAGATCTGGGCTTACACTCAACAAGAGTGCGCATAGCGCAGCCAAAAAGAGCAGAAACGCAGAAACTGATGTCAGTTCGTCAACGTGGTAGGAAGTTGCAGCATGACTGTCACGTTACCGGTAAATCCACTCCTAAAATGCCATGAGTTAGGTGAGGTATAAAAAGACAGAAGGACAAACGTGTAAGCGGGACCCTCAGTCAACGGGTAGAGATGGGATCCCAAGATGCCTCCGATTTGCCCAATAGCACCGTAGAGGGGAATCCCAGCGGCTCTCTTTGTTTCAGAGCCGAGATTATGGCTATCTGTTGAGTAGAAAAATTAATTGAACAGTAGATATATATAGAAAACCAAAGTACACCAAGCGTTCACCAAGCCGATGCTCGAATAGGTTCCGCTAGTGATGAGAAACGTTGCGCCATAGCGCACATCTTGCCGATGAGTAGCGCCAAGCATTATCCTAGAGCAGAGATTAATATTTGCATCCTGTCCATGAATAACAACCTCGTTCACATGTAACCAAGACCACCAATTGTGCTGGTACAGACAAGTAAGGGTCCCCTAATCTGTAGCCTGTCGGATGCGTAGGACGTGACCATGAGCACGAAACCGGCTACAGCATATGGCGGCACTGTCATTAGTTGAGCCATCGCATTTTCTGATGTAGATTTGAGTCAAAAGATGGCTTGATGTCAGAAATAATGGTCTTACCATGCCCCATGGTGCCAATGATAGTTGGCAAGAAGGCCGACAACGATGCTAAGGCACAGTTGAGCCCGAAGTAAATTACCCCACCTACGTAGATCTACGGTTCATATCAGATACCGGGCCATAGAAAGGCAGACGGAAGGCTTGCCCTCCAGTCCTGGAAAGCCGCAATGACATGACCTGTTCATGAGTCAGAACCTTATACTTGCATGAATTTTTCATGAGCATTACTTCGACGGACAACTGCACCAAAATCACCACTTGTCCCTCTGTTCATACGGCTAATCGCGATCTTACGTTCCGCCGCAGTAAGAAACTGCGTGGACTCTGGACGGTCTGGAAGTAAGGATAGACAAAGTAAACCTAGGAGTATTGTCGGTGTGCCCTGGAAGTCATATTATCAGTGCATGACTTACGTTCCATCTGTCCAACATACCTCAAGCAGAAAAAGTAACCTCCAGTTCGCAATCGACACCTTGACATGTTGGATCCCGTACGCGATGAGCCCCCCAAATGCCCCTGCGACGGCTGCAAACCCAAACCAGTATGCGATGCGAGTACCGCACTCGGCCTTGGTATAGTAGAAAGCTATTAAAAACGTCAAATCCAGTAGGTACTGAAATTTCCACAACCATAACTCACAAAAGTATAATACAACAGCACCTCCAAAGGCTGCTTCAAAAGTTCCTAGACCAAGTCGAGCAATCATCAGGCCAGTAAAAGTATGCGCGGTTGCCTGGGTATGTCACATGTTATGAGAACGAAGGAAACATGGATTATACGGTTCTCAGACCATTGATGTGGAAGATATTCCCCAGAGGATAGCAGAGCAGCCAATCCAAATGCGTGGATTGTAATACTTCGAGAGGACCGTGAACGGAATTTGTAAAAGTATCTGCGAGTCGCATTGTCCGATAGTGGTTGGCACGCGACCGAAAATCCAAAAGAATTGGAAGCTCACATAGGTGAAAAAGAAGGCGGAATTAACCCAGTCAAATAGTACACCAGTGGGATCTCCACCGAGAACATCTCCGGGCAAACCCTGTAATCGAGCATTGCCCAGGTTCGACCGATCGAGGTCTGCCGAGTTCAAGGATCAGATCAGTTGATTGGTTCCCTGCCAAAATCAAGGAGATCGAACTCACAAGCAAATAAATAAAGAAGGCATAGTATTGGCAGGATCCTCTTATCCAATTTCCTCAAGAGCCTCCGCTCTTGAGCTTCCGAGTCCTCATCCAGCGGAATAAGCAGATCTATTTCGCTAACGCCTTCTATGCCATGATCTTGTGTTCTGTCGCAGTGTTCATAATCATGATGATCAAGGTCCATTCTACCAGATTCGTGATGAGAAGATAGAGAAAGAAATAGGAAGAGCTATTAGTATGGTCCTCAGACTGGCAAGGTCCTCAGAAACCCGGAAGCCCTATAAAGCCGTAATGATAGTCCCTGTTACATCCACAGAACTGACCGATTCGGTTCCGAATATGATCCGACCGAGTCCATATTTACCGGACCTCTCGCGTTGACCACTCAGGTCGACTAACGGCCCGTATTCCTGGTGTATCCATGCATCACGCGCTCGACCGATTTTTGGATTAGTACCAAGCATTGGCAAGATCACTGCCATATTACTAGTACTATAGTTGTCACCGCTGCAGGATGATGACCGGCATTAGTAAAGTTTCGATCGTTCCTCAAGCACGTATATGTACTAGGCTGGAAGACAACTCTAATGGCCAGTAAATAGCAAACAAATCTAGAACGGAAGTTTTGCATTCTTAGCGGTACGGGGAGGTTTGAGAGGGTGTGGACGTCGCCTCTTGTAATACTGAAACACCATGTCAAACATCGCAGTGAAAGTAATTGTAAAAACCATACCTGCTTAAACTCTTTAATACGCTTGGGCATACTGCGCATGAGTAACGCCCTCCGTTTCTCCCTCTTCTCTGCAGTGCGCTGCCACTTATGCCCCTTGAACATTCGCTTCTTCCCTGCATACAATCTGTTCCCAACTTCCGCACCAAGAACTTTCTTCTCCTTTACTTCACCTGTCCATTCTATTGGGCGTGTCCACGGTGCGGCAGCGTTTTGGATGTGAGATTTTACTGAAGCCAAAGGCCCTGGAACGATGGCCTGCCCAGAAGCAGCAGCAGCAGCGATTTCTACTACCGAAATTTTAGGACCAGGAGGCAGAAGCGCGAGCGTGCCAGATTCGCGAGCTTTCTTGACAAGCAAAGCCTGTTGGCGCAGGGAGTACTTTGGCGGTGCCCATCTGCCTGTCTTTGAATTGAGCGTTGGGATGAATGGATTCTCTATGCTAGCAACTGGAACCTTGTGGCGCGACGAGGATGCTGAGCTAGGATGTGATTTGGTTTTAGCGAGAGCGGGACTCGGTAGAGCAGTAGCCCCGAGCTCTCGTATTCGAAACCGTTTGACGGCTTGCAGAGCAGACATTGAAAGTTAGATAGACCGGTCACCACCAGTCTAATTGGAAAGTGAACCGCAAAGGAAAACCCCAAGTAATTCGTCTTCCGCTTTCCAAAAATGGATGTACAGAATTTACATTAGCTAATCAATTTCGTCAACTTGGTGCTTGTCTATGCCGCTTTTTGTAGTACGATTCCAAGATTCAGTCACTCTTTTGAGAATACTCGTCATTCAAGCAGTTCTGGCAGGTACGTCCGATCAACCCAACATTCCACGCTTGCCCCAGAACTATCCCGATTCTTACTTAGAACCTTAACAGCGCCAATGGGCCCAAGGAGTCACTAACTCGGGCCGAGTACTAAGGCGGAGAACTCAAACCCCTGCGCAGATGCCCGAGTATGTACTGCGCTGAAATGGACCGAATTTAGCTGCATATCGCCCAGTAGTGACAGGCTGTAGCTGATGACAATGTCATGCGCCCAATGTTGTTGGGTTGGTGATTGTAAAAATAACTTGTGCCAGTAACGCCAGGCAGCCATCAGGTCAGGAAAATGTAGCTATTGAGCCACCTTACTACGTCCAAGACTCCGAATTCACCATGGTCCACGGCCGAGGACATGAATTTGAGAGATCGGCACACAGAAAAGGTTTGCACAAGTCAGGAGGACAGTATAGGAGATATGATAATCCTCTGGAGTAGGGGGCACATACACTATTGCGTTCAAGTCATGGCAATATTTATGACTCTATTGTCATATGATTATAGTCAGTTCAAGTCGGAAGGTGTAAGTCAGACTGTCACGCTCAAATGTGGGCACGTGAGAGTCATTGGGCCTATCACGTGCATCAACAACGCGTTAATCTATTTGTGTCAGTTTGGTCCTTGCGGCGCGTTTAGCCGTGAGCACCTGATCTTCTTCCCATCACATTAACCCGTTTAGCATCCGCCCATTATCTTATTAATGGCTGGAGCTTTTAGTGGTCACCTCTTGGATTCATACAATATGACAATGCAACGGCCAGCACCAGGATTCGGTCAGCCTCAGTCCAGGGTTGTCACCAGCGGCGCGATGTCGTTCGATGCGTCGATGCATGGCAGTTTTACATCAGCCAACCCTTTTGCTGATCGCTCATTCTCTATGGATATGTCCGACGATACGGCCATCAAGATCGCTACGCTTCAGGCTAAGCTAAACAAGAAGCTTGGGCCGGAGTACATCTCACAGAGACCTGGTCCTGGAGGTGGACCTAAGCTCACATATGCGGAAGGGTGGAAAATCATCAACATCGCAAACGAGGTGTTTGGGTTCAATGGATGGAGTTCCCAAATTGTCAATATGACTACCGACTACATGGACTACAATGAGGAATCCAAGAGATGTAACGTTGGTGTTTCTTGTATTGTCCGTGTCACCCTTAGATGTGGTGTGTTTCATGAAGATGTTGGATATGGAGCGGCAGAGAATGCGAAGGGTAAATCTCAGGCTATCGACAAGGTAATATCCATGCATTTGACAGTTCTGCTCATTCATTTTATCTTGTTAGAGTAAGAAGGAAGCTGTGACTGATGCAGTGAAGCGAGCGCTCCGCAACTTCGGATCGCTCCTTGGAAATTGTTTATATGACAAGTCATATACCCAAGAGATCACGAAGATTAAAGTCTCACCTGTAAGTACCTTTACAGTACCAGGAACGAACCAGAGCTGATTCAAGAATTCTGGCAAGGCAAAATTTGACAAGTCCGAACTATATCGTCGTCCAGAGTTTGATGACACAAAATCTCACATATCGGGCAGTATTTCAATGGCTGTACCTGCTTCCGTGCAAACAGCACCACAAACGTCTGCGATTACTCCAGATGTGAAAGCGAACAAGGTTATAGTCAAGTCTGAGCCACCTCAGGGAGCAGAGACCCCGATCAAATATATCCCCCGACATCTACGACAGGGGATAACTTCGGGTGCAAGTGGTTCCACAAGCATTACGCCAATTTGTAATGACCAAGCATCTGGGAGTGGTCACGGTACTACCAACGGCCTGAACACTCCTATCCATACACCAGTCCAACGAGCGGTGAATGCGAATCGCGGACAGTATAGGCAAACCGCCCCGTCACCACTTGTTCAGCCTGAGCAACGGCGTGTGTCTTTCACTGAACCTGCTGCAGAACCGCCGCCAGCGGACGAGGTTGAACTACCAGCGGCTGACGAGACGTCATACAGTATTGACTCAGAAGATGACGAATTCTACGCCAACGTTGACCTCGGGGATGGTGATTTGGGGAGACCGATCGACTTCGAGGAGGGCATGGGCGGAGTGAGTGTCTCGGACGTGACTTTTGACCAAGGAGAAACCACTACGTCTGGGAATCCTCGAGAATCCTCAAAGGCTCCCCAAGAAAACATGGCGCATGGCCAGGAGATCACTAGCTCTAGAAGAGGCGAAGTGACTGCTCCAGGAGGTTCTCGTTTTTCTCACTCGAATGCGCCACGTTTCCAAGCTGGTCCATCGTCTGCAAATACAGTACGTCATGGTCTCGATGATGCAGTATGTGCACCTGCAGTGCCTCCGAAAGCACGCGAGTCAAGTTCCAGTGCATCTGCCTCCTCTTCAGAGACCAGGCGTACCACGCCATCTATGGGAGGGTTCCATTTTCCTCCGGGCATGGTGGGTACATTCTCCCTCTGGGACTAATTATTGTTCACATGAAAAACAGAATCCGGTTGCACAGCAACCCAAACCAGTGGGGCCACCTCAACCTCCAAACTGGACAGCGGGTTCTAC
>NW_024540030.1:0-20861 GCF_016647785.1 Suillus fuscotomentosus | reverse complement strand
CGCCTTCTAAGGCTGTACGCGGTCTCCTCGACTCCTCTATACCTTGCGCAATATCCATGTCATAGCTCTGAAACATTACTTTTACTAGATGAAGCTCGCGCACTCTTTTACGACAACAAGGAGATATTCGTTGACCTTGGAATCCGAAACAACTTCAACCTTCCAAAACTCCATGCAATACGTCATTATACGTCTATGATTCGATGTTTGGGACAACGGATAACTACAACACCGAGTACACTGAAAGGCTGCATATAGATCTCGCCAAGGATGCCTATCGTGCTACCAATCACAAGCACAAATTCACGCATGACACGATGGCTAGAATGAAAGGAGAAGATCATCCGTCACGAGCAGTACATAAAATGGCGCCTTGATAGAGATCGCGCTCCTTATCAACCGCGTCCACCCGACTACGCCTCGACCGCACCCTAAAAATGACAAAGCATCCAACGCCAAAGCTGTCTCAGTTCCAACATTGATATCTGACTATGGCGCAACTTACTTCCAAGAAGCACTTGCTCGGTACATTGCAGAACAACAGAATCCAAATGAGGTTTTCACTCGTCAGCGGCTGGAGAACGTCGCTGCAGGTATCCATTTACCATTCCACTCCGTCCCTGTATATCACAAGATAAAGTGGTTATCGACTGACGCTTGAGGGCATGGCGATCCACTTGTGACGGTGGATAGCATACACACTAAACCCCAACACGCTGCTCTCCAAACGGATGATGTAGTACCAGCACGTTTCGATACTGCACTTATCAACGATGGTACTGGCAGCTCTGTTGGCATCAAAGGTATGGCACTACACTTCACTGGATTCACACTGTTAGCATCAGTGATAATTTTTGCTAGGCTTCCGCATAGGCCAAGTTCGTGTCATTTTCTCAATTCCTGCAACGGCAACACAACTATTGTTCCCTCCAGCAAACCAGCCTCCCAAGCACCTTGCGTATGTCGAATGGTTTACTCCCTTTCCTGCGACACCAGATCCCAGGCACAGCATGTACAAAGTTAGCCGATTCATTCGGTCTGGCGAGAGGGTGGCAAGTATCATTCCTGTTTCAAATATTGCCCGCAGTGTCCATCTTATCCCAAAGTTCGGAGCTATTGTACCTCGACACTGGACAAGTAACAATGTTCTCGAAGAATGTGACACCTTCTTTGTTAACTGCTATATTGATAGACATTTTCGTAACTCTCAGATAATGCTATATCGCATTAGCAATATTTTAGAAAGAATAATTGAATTAGTGCTATTCTGTATTACTTGGTATAACTTGTCTAACTTTTGAGAAATTTGTTACACTTAGTCTAGGTTTGTATCGGAGGGTTTTCCTGATGAACGTTGCAGGACGAGGAACAGGCATCCCAGAAGAGCATGTTCAATCATCCAGATGAAGTGTTGCATATCACTCGACCTGTTCAGGCTGTCATGGTCAGTGCTTGCACCACTGTTAACAGAATAGGACTGATAATTTGCTTTAGCCGTGGCGGCCGATTGAGATGAATTATCTCTCTTCAGCATGATTCGGATCGATTGCGTGGACCGTTGTTTCCATATCTTGCGAGATGAGTGGGGCCGGCTAATGACTCGAACTTCTTGGTAATGTCCACTCCCATTCTTGCCGCGACTATTTCTTAGTGCGCCCACAATCAACGTTGGCGTGATCAACTTAAGCAGACTAGTCTATCAAATTTGTAAAATGATATCTCCACAGCGCGGCGCGGGCGCTCCAACCTTATAATAATTGCGAATTGATGAGGTCGGACCTCGAACACATACTGAGGTCGGTACGAACGAACGCACCAGGAACCCGGATATTCATACATGCGACGATCAGAGACATAGCCAGGAAGTCCGACATTTGACCGCATCTCATGAATACAAGCATACAAGATGCGTCTTATCTCGAGCACTAGTACTGCTAGCGTACACCGCCCGTATATAGCCTTCCTGATCCGATTTTTTTTGGAAAGATGGAGACAAAAAGAGGTCCCAAGCACCGGCCAGCTATCAATTGTCCACGGAAAGATGGCTTTATTAAATTTCGGTGTCCGATGACCGGATTTACGTACCTTTCCATCGTTCCATCGTATCAATGATGAACGTTCTGAATATCTCTCCGTTGCATCGAAGCCATGTTGTCTATGACCAGTGCGTACAGTTGATGATCATCAGATAGACTGTGATTGTGGCAACTAGAGAAATAACTAGGCGCTAAATTTTATTTATATTCAAGCAGTACATCTGGTATACAATGTATCCATGAAATCCTGGGCAATAATAGCGGCATCGTGCAGAACGCTGAGGTACGTAGGGAATACTGTGAGTAAACAGGCGGTATAAATACGAGCAGAACACCAAAAAAATACGAGCGCAGGATATAGCATGTCAACAATCATAGACAAGGGCCAAACAAACGTGTATTGACAGCAAGCGCGCCTGCTCCTTCAGATTCCCAAAACTACTTCCGCGTGGGGAATCCATCATCATATTCGACTTGCTGATCGACTGTGATTTGTACGCCCAACCCAGTGCGCGCACGGGGATACCACTATCAACATCCTCTCCAATGATTGGAAGTACAGCCTTGGTTTCCTCGCGAGGGGTGACACTGCTTTTGTCAGCATCCCATTCTCCTCCCTCTTTACGAGCGGCCACGGCCACGGTGGCATCACGCATATCACCGAGTGTGAAAGTGTGGTTAACCCCTCTTGGTCTATTCCCTGAGCCAGATAGCGAGTGGGTATTGGCTCCCGATGAGGAAGCAGCGTGGGAAGAAATAGAGAAGGTGCCTCCGTTGGTAAGGTCCCCTCTAACGATAGGATGATACGCATAGACATTGTTGTTGTCAGCACAGCCGCCATGCTAGTGACAATCGTCTTGATGGGTCGGTTGGACCCGTGGGTGTCATGATGAAGTAGAAGAAGACGTTGATGAGGTTTTACAAGGAAATGGCACCGTACAGGTTCAAGCCATCACGAAGCATGAGACCCAGTAAACACCCTGGTTTCGAGCGTTCTAATACTGCGTAGAGAAGCGAGGACGAAGCTGTAGCGTAGAGCAGGGTTGGAGCTAGCCAGTAAATTCCAACCCAGCTTGCGTTATTCAAGGGCCAGCGATTGCATCCCTGGCCATCTTCAAGATGGACAGAGCGGTAGAAACCGCAGCAAAGGGCAGTGACGACAATCTGCACAGCATATAATCCCCACATAGTTGCGCGAACATTTGGGACGTGGTCATAGATAGCCGATATGCGCATGACATGTACAGCGGATGCAACAGCCATGAGAACTGCCGTACAAATGGCTCGTAAGGCCAGAAGGCGACGCAGTCCGTGTCTTGTATGACTGTCGTACTAAAGAACATTACACCTGTAACCGCGTTTCAGGTTAACGCCCGAGTCTCACGATAAGACGGGCTTAGAGAGGGAAATGCACCTGTTACAACGAAATCGCTAGGACCCAAAATTGCATGAAGTAATACATGACTTCAGAGCTGGCCATTTTGGCAGACGTCCCAGCCTGTAGGACCTGGGAGTGAGAACGAGGGCATCCCAGGCCAAGACAGTGAGCGTGCAGACGAAGAAATACTTTTGAGCCGACAGATGAGGCGGAAGATCCAATGAAGGAGGGAGGGTCGGGGTTGTCGTGTTCGTCGACATGGTAGATGGGAAGAAGGAAAGGCAATGAGCGCTAGATCTACATGGCTCAATAGCAGCGATTTTATTCGCATAGGGAGGCAGTTCCATCAGTTACTCATTATATAAGCAGAATCTTGATCCCAAGATTTCGGTGCACAGGGTCCTCCCACGGTAATTTATAAAGTGGCCGTAAGTGACGGTAACGAACCTTACCGTTCCATCCGACGAGCTCGCATAATCTTAATGTCTTCTTCACCGTCGCTGTCATCCTCGACGCCTACCCTTACTAGCTCAATTGATCAGTCGACTAGTCAAACCTCCAGCACGGGAGGTAACCAACCGCCATCTACATCAACCACGCTATATCTGTATGTGTTGCCAGATCCCACATAAGCGTCATAGGCTAACACAGGCTCCATCATCCCATGCACTGCTTTCCGAACGTTTCATCCCGCATTCGCAAAACGTTCCTCTCCCCTTCTTCGTTTTGATCTCCTTATTTTCATATATTTCTCCGATACGTTACGTGCGGGTCCTTGTAACATATCGATGAACTCTACAACCAGCTTCACGTTCCTCGCCACCCTTTCGTCCTCCTGCTCATCTCCGCCTCTATTATATTCCGTTCCTTCCTCGTGCGCCGTCAGCTTTCGTCGGCGTGTTGAAGACGCTTTGGCACAAGGAATATATATTGACCTACAACCCACAGCACTCGGTCTTACTTCACGGTACATCGGAGAGAAACCCAGCGTGCATGAAGCGTGGGTTGAACAGGATGTCTCACGGGATAAATCCCAGTGGCAAGCCATCATGGTCTGTTTGAAGCCATGTAGTCATTTGGCAGGACTTGGCTGATACTTTCCCTCAACAGCCTGTGGCGGTTCGTCTAACACACAGGGTCGAACCTACTGCGGAACCACAATTACCTCATGAATCCATACAGCAACAGCGACCCTCATCCTCGCGCGCTTCAAGCGACGCTCCACATCTCCTGACCCACATCCAGCCACAATTCCTCGACACTC
Organism: Suillus fuscotomentosus; assembly: GCF_016647785.1. NCBI lineage: Eukaryota > Fungi > Basidiomycota > Agaricomycetes > Boletales > Suillaceae > Suillus > Suillus fuscotomentosus. The sequence goes on along the minus strand of NW_024540030.1, from coordinate 16,183 downwards.
TGCTTCCTCAGATGACTCCGCCTCCGTCTGTGTCCTGATCTCCATGCCTGACCCTTTCTCCCCAATGCGCTTTAAGCACTCATCGGAAGAGTCGGCCACGTCGCAACTAAGTGACGGTAAAGATCCGAACCTGGGCGTAACCACAGGGAGGATCAACGATGAGGAAGGCGTCCCAAACGTTGTTTTTGGGGTGGCCGAACTTCCTGTGCTTGGTGGCTGGACAGAAGCAACAACGATAGCGTAATATTTTCGGTTATACACTTCCCTGGTATGACAGACACGAATAGGGCGGTAATATGATATATCGATCAATGTGGACCTGTTTAACTAATCTTGACCCTATATCAAGTACTGTATTCTTGTTTTGTAACACTTACTACCACTTACCCACACCATGATACTCACCATCCTAGTATGCATGTAGTATAGTTAGGTAGGAACGACGCTGCAGGAATGTCCCGACTAACCCTTGCGGTTTCGCTAAGACACAATGTCAACGCTATGAAGGCATCCGTACCTGTTGCAACCTGGTGTGTCGCATAACCCTGTCACTTGAGTACTGTGCCTTTGTACATAGAAGCCTTGTACCTCGAGCGTACCGATGCCATCATTACACGGCCTCAGATCGTGTACGGCATTGAATATTATTTTGATTGGCCATATCATGATATCTACCCAGTGAAGATTGTTGCCAGACCTACTACAACTCTAATTGTCATCCATCCATCCATCCATCCATGCCAAGGCGTCCAACTCGCACCGCCATCTGGCATCATGTCAGCCAGATCCCTCGAACTCCGAGTCTCACACTGCTCGAACCCTCCGGTTATCTATCATGATAAGTTGTTGGTAGTATCATGACCCAGCGTGACCCCTGATATCGGTTAATCTTTAAATTAAGAAGGTGGCGAATCGCTCTCGCGCTGGTCCTGTGAGGTCCTGTGTCTTCCAAGGTTGATTTGTTCCATGCAGTGTGGAGTCTATCGCCGCCCCAATGATTCGGGGTACCTGCTAGTGTGATCAAGTAAAAATAGAACTTGAGAGAATCGCTGTCTTTCTTCTCGATGAGAAAAAGATATAGATGAAACAAAAGTACTTATCTCGAAGTGTACCTTTTGGTGTGCCAATGAGACAAGGTGAGATGTGTCGCACAAAGATCAGTACTGATGCAGATGGGCCAGAACTTTCAGTCCTCTACAGGATGGGACCGATGGCCCGATGCTTGAGTGGGAAATGATGCAGGTAGGCATATTTCATGTAACCGCAATTTCAACTTATCCCCTCGAGGCAGGCTGATTCCGCCGTTAAGGCTGAAGGAACACAGTTTCCTTCATCATGGATCGGAGTCTTGGACATATCCAAGGATGCCGTTGGTTGTGTAGAAAATTTAGAAAATGCCGAGAGACCTTGAAGATGAGCTGTGGGCTAGACCACCACGTGTGATCGATACTACGCTGGTATGATAGAGGCAGGACATATCACATGGGCAACATGAACACCTGAGCCTTGTAACTGTGGCTCCAAGGCCGTTGTCAGACTGAGGACATGGAGTCAATACAAACTTTGAAATGCAATGACCAAGTTGCACGTGCACGGTGCACCGGGTCGTCGCGAACAATCTTTTTTCTTCTTGTAGCAATCTCCAAGCTCGTTGTCTTCCTACTCTCTCTTCCTCCACCCGGACCGCGTCCGCGAGTGAGTTTCGTTTCTTGATCGTGCTGAATTTCGATGCTAGACCCTCTGACAGGTCTCCGATTTAGTGTGTGGTATTCTAGGGTTACTGCTCCACGATCCATCGGTTGATGCAGCCCCAGAGATTTCTGAAGGTCTCTCCTTGCTGCAGCACAGAGGACAGGATGCCTGTGGCATCGTAACATGTGGACCTAAGGGCCGATTCTTCCAGTGCAAAGCCAACGGCATGGTCCGGGATGTCTTAGATGAGAAAGCTATCGCAAAATTGATCGGAGGTATGGGTGTTGGCCATGGTAAGCCTTCCCAGTTATGCGATCCTGTCAACGATTATCATAACACACTGTAGTTCGTTATCCGACTGCTGGTAGCTCGGACCACGCCGAAGCACAACCGTTCTACGTCAATTCACCATATGGTATTGTATTCGCCCACGTGAGTCTGTCTTTTAGGGTTCTTCCTTAGAGTCGACTGAAGGTGATGCTTAGAACGGAAACCTCATAGACAGCCCATCACTCTTGCAATATATGGACGCCACCGCACATAGACATATAAACACTTCATCTGATTCCGAACTTTTGCTCAACCTTTTCGCCGACAATCTTCAGAAGACAGGCAAATTTCGTATCAACGAGGATGATATTTTCACTGCTATAGGAGGTCTTATGAGGCAGTGCACGGGAGCATATGCGTGTGTTGCAATGCTCGCTGGCTTCGGGGTTATTGCATTCAGAGATCCAAACGGCATAAGACCAGTCGGGATGGCTTCCAGGAAAACTGATACTGGAAGAGACTACCTCTTTGCAAGCGAGAGCATCGTCGCTGATGCTTTGGGCTTTAGTGGATGGGAGGATGTGAAGCCCGGTAAGTCCTTGTTCCCATCGTCAGCTGCAGCTATTGATGGGTTATATTGGCGGTACTAGGCGAAGCAGTGATCATCACTCGGTCAGGGGTTTCCAGGAAACAAGTTGGAGCTCATGCGACCTTTGCACCAGATATTTTTGAATTTGTCTACTTCGCTCGCCCTGATTCTGTGCTTGACGGCATCAGCGTTTACCGCAGTCGAATGGCTATGGGCGACGCACTTGCTGTTGAAGTTGACAAGGTTTTGAAGGAACGTGGCATCACAGTGGATGTCGTCATCCCAGTCAGTCGTCTCCGCTGTCTACGATTGTTTGGTCTAAGATGTTTTGCAGGTTCCTGATACATCTCGTGTTGCAGCTTTGAATCTCGCTCAGAAGCTCAAGTTGCCTTATCGAGAGGGCTTCATTAAGAATCGCTATGTCGGCAGGACATTCATTATGCCAGGTCAACAAATGAGGTAATACGCATGGGTTACCATAAACACGGATGAGTGATGCCGAGACTTTTTACAGACGGAAGAATGTCAGGAGAAAATTAAACGCAATGGCCCTGGAGTTTTCTGGGAAGAATGTTCTCCTTGTTGATGGTAAGATTTAGAACAGCTGGACCCTAACATCTCGTAACACATGTTCTAGATTCCATCGTTCGCGGCACCACCTCAGAAGAGATCATTCAGATGGCAAAGGATGTCGGCGCAAAAAAGGTCATCGTCGCAAGCTGTGCCCCTCCTATACGGTAACTCCCACCAATGCCAATAAACCTTTACCAGATGGCTGACAAAAATTCAGGCACTCGAATGTCTATGGTATCGATATGCCTTCAAGGACAGAGCTTGTTGCATATGGACGCAACACTGAAGAGATAGCCTCGGCTATTGGGGCAGATCTTGTTGTGTTCCAGACTCTTCCCGACCTCATCGCATCTGTGCGACAATTCAACCCATCTATTTCGACGTTCGATTGCTCCGTATTCACAGGAGAGTATGTCACCGGTGGTGTCAGTGAAGAGTATTTGCACCGATTGGAGTCGCTTCGTGCGGATAACGTTAAGAACAAGGTGGCCGTGAACTCACGGGAAGGCCAAAGTGAGGGCAGTAGGGCCAATGGACTTCACAATCGGGTGAACATAGTGGCATCTGGTGCTCCAGTCAACGGCGCGGACGACACAGTTGGATTACACAACACCTGGAATATCAGTTGACAGTCACCTAGTTGCTTTTCTTCCGTAAACATCGAGTAGACTACAATAGTTTCTTGATATTCCCTGTCTCATAGATAGATAGATAGGTTCGGTCGCCTAGAGAGAACTCGAGGAGAGCATTTCTGCGTAGGGAGCGGGGTTGAAGGGATGTACGTCTAACAGATGGTAATGTCAACAGTATTATGGTCAATAGGAATAGAGAGGAAAGCAATTGCACTAGGCATACACTACTGAGACAGTCGTACAATCGATGTATAATAGATGATGACCCTAAGAAATAAAATGCAAGTGCGAAATGGAATCTATGAGTAGAACGTGTGCAGTGGAACGAATAGTTCAATTTGAAGGTTATCGGGTCGGCACGATACGTGCATTACCGGCCTGTCCTGGAAGTTGGGAAAGGGTGCGGTGCTTCGGCATGAATAGAGAAGCCATGGGATCCTTCTTGTTTATTGAAGGCTTAATCGGCCGCTGTTCCCCCGTAGATGGTGGCTGTACTATCGGTGAAGGTTTCGATGAGCGAGCAGAAGAAAGAGAAGCAGCCAAATTTGGAGGAGTAGCAGGGGTTAAGACCAACGGCGTAGTAGGTCGGCTAGATGACTGAAGCAGTGCGGGTGGGATAGACGGTCGTTTGTAGGTGACTGTCTTGACGGTGACCATATTCTTGGTTGGCTCGGAAGGTCTGGGTGCTGCGGGCTTTATACTGGGTGAGCTGTGCAGTGTGCGCTGTCGCTTAGGAGGAATGACACGGGCAGAGTACATGGAGCTGCGGAATTTAGTGGCGTCATTCTTGGTCTTCTGGAAGAGTGTCTTGGGTTGACTCGGCGCTCCCCCTTGATACAAAGCAATTAACCACTGGGAGGAGTTCAAAAAAAGGAAACATACACCCTCGAGCACGTTTTGGAGGAGGTAGGCGATCGGTAATCTTGACCTCACGTTCCTTCTTTCGTTCTTCTGCTTCCATGCGTTGACTGCGGAGCCGAGAACCCGCTAGTTCAAGCCGTTCGGCCTCTGCCTCTCGTAATAACTATTCCAATCTTTGTGAAGAAAGTATCCAGAAATTGAAGAAGAGGCTTACGAAAAATTGCTCGCGCCAGGATTCGGGAGCCTCAGAGCCTTCTTGAAAATACTGTTCGGCTAAGAGGGGAAAGGTTTTCCAACATAATCGTTGCCATATTTCTTTGGTGGTGTTAGAGAGCAGTGGAGAGATCGTTGAATCCATTGAACGTACCAGAGGTATCATTCTCAAGATACTGCAGGAGGTGGATCAGGAATGAACGCAGGATAAGCAGGAGATGGGACGAACGGGTGATGATTGTTCCAGACGAAGAAGGGTATCTGCAGAGCAACATTCCAACACCGGCTTAATCACATCATACCGTATAGCTTCGTCTCCCAAACTGCTTATGGCTGCACGAATGACCTGCATTAGTCTCGGACGATATTGGTTGACATCTTCGGCACGCACAATCGGTGTATGTAGAGAGAACTGTACAAGACGATCACTTCAGCATACGGCCGCACATGATCGATAGACAACTTACCACGTTGACAATAGGTAACCAGCGTGGGCAAACGGCGAGACTGGCCCTCAGCTTCGGACATTATTAGGGAAGAAATGTAGCTCGAGATGTTACTCGCTACACAGATAACGAAGGGAATGCAGACAGTATGTATTTAAGCGAGTGGATTGGTCGAGTTCAGCCTTAAAGCTTGTCCGTCGCTTCATATTAATACGTACTGCCTCAGGCCCACGCCTGTGGCGCTGTGGGTTGTTACAGCCTTTTGGAGATTACCCGGTTTGGAAAGCCCCTTACTCAATTGTGACAGGGACAATAGACATGTCCACTATTAACCTTGTGGACGAAGGGAGATCGAGTATCCACATTAATATTAGGGTGGCCCTCGTCGCGTGTCCAAGTCGTTGTGGTGCACGAAGCTCAAGCTGGCAGTCTGTACATACGAGGCACTGAGTAAAAGCTAGCACGATCAGAAAACTACTACAAGGAGCCAGTCAGCATGTGAACCGGTATGCAGTGATTTTTTGTTTTGTTTCAGATAACTTTTCTGAAACGATAGTATCATTCACTCCCACGAAAACGGAAACACACGACGAGGTTGCTCAAACACTGCTGGGCGTTCAAACGTTCAACTCTTAATATCAATGTTTGAAACAATCCAGGCTGGTACCGACGATGTCTGCCTCCAAATTCAGGTCAATCATGATAGCAATGATGGCATTATTCTATTTCAAGTCCGGTCTGATATTTCATGTTCTCGCAGGAGTCCTGGAGGCTTGAAGCATTTCTCGACCAAACACTCCTGGTCGGACAATACATTCTAATCTACAGGACCCCCGGTGCCCTTTCGCATCTCCCCTTTGCAATCCTTATGAAGACTTCTTCAGGCTAATGATGGATGATTGCCTCACAAAAAGGGCATCGACAAGAATGACCATGATAAGTGGAATATGAACAGAATACGACATCTCCCTTCCGCATGTATGCCTATACGATGATTCCGAAGTTCCCAGCTCGATCCCAACGTCGTCCTGCCCAAAGGAGCGAGGATTTTGGGATTCTGTCTCATGACTAGATGGACAAATAATTCATTTACATGTCTATGAAAGACTCCTTCTGCACCGTCACCAAAATAGACCGGTGTGACTGGAGCGTGTCATTAGTTCCTCATATGGCACTATAGTAACATAACTACTGACCATGGCAGTTCTCAAGGGCCGAGTGGGAGGCGCCACTTCAACTTCGGGATGAGCGAGCATGCTCCTCCGAAATGTTGGAAATTTCTCCTGCGACAGATCGTCCAGCCCGGGATTGGAATAATTGGAGTCTCTCTGGGGCTCACGAAGTGCGAAAGAATTGATGCGACTTGCGTTGGATGATTGCGTGTAGTATCCCATATTCAGAAGTGCGATGTACGAGTTGACGTAGACTTGAGACGAATCTATTGGTCAGCACGATCCTCGGAGAATGCATTGTTTCGTACGTTTAGCTACTAAAAATTGAAGGCTGAAAAAGATGGAGCTGTATGGTATCACTGCGCACTGTAGGTGACCTGAGAGCCGAGATGGAGGGTACAACGATTGGAACCTTACTATGATTATAGATGTCAACGCACATATACTGGATAAAAGATAAGTCAAGGTATGGGATGAGCTGGAAGAATCGTTACCTCGTCAGACAACCACTATTGATGGTATAAAAAATCAGCTTTGTGATCAAGCAATCCGTGCTAAAATAATCTGGTAGAATATCAGATCCTTAGAATAAACAGAGTACTCCTTACTTAGAAAACCCAGTGCGGGAGCTAGCGAGGAGATACCATAGCGATGATGTAATGAGCACATCGAGGAAAGTAGCTACGCCGAAAGCCGTGAAAACGGTCCACCTGGTCAAAAACATTCCATTCGAAATATCGTGATCATATCTGTCCACCATTAACACTTCACTTCACTGTGTTAAGAATAACTATGTCTACTCACGTTACCCAAATCAGAACTGATCGGGTTAAATAAGCCAACGCCAAGAATAAGTACCGTGGAACACTCACAGCTGGCAACACCTGAAGTATTTTTCAAATTTAAAAGAGGGCATTCCCTTTGACAGATCGAGCTTACCTGAACCTAGAACGATGACTATGCCCTAAACGACAAATTGAGATGACAAGACTAGAATGCGACTTCCGATGGCAAACGCACTGGTATTATGCGGAAAACTCTTGCACGATCTCTGCCAACTAGATTCGCCGCATCAGTCGTGTCAAACGCATTGTAGCGAAGAAATACCTATCCATATGCGGTGACCATACAGTCTATAAATCAAGAATGACTTAGTAGAATGTTACATGCACAGTGCGCATCAAATTCACATATGTATCACACAGACGATGAGAATCTGCGGGTGCATGTCTGAGACGGATCATAGAGCTTATGAAATGATTTACGCTGAACACAATCTGAAGCTGCACAAATGCAATCAACACTATGATAGCAGGAGTTGCACTAAAGCCCCAAGTAAGGACTCACTCTAAAACTCCATACAACTTCTTTGAGCGTATAGGGATTTGCGAGTTTGGTGACCAAATAAAAGTAGACGCAATGGACGACCAACGTCGTTTGCGTAGCATCGAGTATCCTAAACCATCTTGACGTACTTGCCAATACAACTCAAAGGGACACCTACCAAAGAAACAAGACCTGATATAGCGTCAATGACAGAACAGAACAGAACAGAAGACACACCCAGACGTACGATGAGCCTATAAAATTTTGTCCATCTACCAGCATGCGTCCGAAAGTAGACAAAAGCTTGAATGCTAGTCAGACCAAACAGCCTGATCCGTGAGGTATGGTACGACAACGGGAAGTGTTCAGCCTTATCTGCGTAGTGAGCAAGCAAACAATTTTTACTAACGATGCTGTGAGGATAGACCCAATAAAAAATGCTGCGTAAATGCCCCTGAGGTCAGGACGGATCGGTTGCGGTGGGACATGCGTTGAGGAGGACATTCATGAATATCGCTGGCTGAATCAACTCCGACAGCAACTGTATATATTCCACGCGCACAAAGCGAGTAACACTTTGCTATCTGCAATGTGATGGTTCTCAGGCTGGTGCTGGCAGTTCACGATACATTCGTTGGAACACGTAAAGAACACGCAGAATGAAACAGACCGAGTTATCAGGACTATCGATTTATCCGATCGGATCGCCAGCGTACATGCCAAGAACAATATCAGAGACAGAACTTTCGAACATTAACTGTCCAAATCATGACCTTACCTTCAAATAATGGTTTGACCAATACTTAGCGACCGGTCTATCCAGACACTTGCCATGTAGCAGCGTTATGCGGTATGCGATCTTGGCAGCGAAGTCGTACCTTGATGCCTCAGACCATGTACCTCTTGGCCGACATCTGCATTGGGTGTTGTGCCGTGTATAACTGAAGTCGTGGGGTGCTTCCGGCACTTACGAAGTGCTACCATGCAACAGCAGAAACCTTATTTGACATGCCTAATAGGAACCATGGCTTACGATATTTGTTCGCTGAAATCCCGCATATGCAAATCAGCGTAGTATAAAGGTACAATTGTCCGGATAAACAAACCCACGTTTTTCACCTTTAATGTATCACCAAGGAACTGGGAGCAGGAGCATGCAGCAAAGATATTACCGCCTGCATACTAGAGTCCTTTGTCAAGAGAACAAGCGTTAGCATACCTATGGTTAGGGTCACATAAAAACAGTAATCACATCCAGGTGGCCTCCAGACTACTGCACCTCCACCGTCAAAGATCATGGACGGCATCCACAATGCGACTTGTTTGCATCATTATGATATTCAAGTAAGTACCTGACGCTGTTGCGTGAGGGCGTGCGATCAGACTCATAGAACGTGGGAGGACATACACAGTCGCGACCAATTCAGAGACGAGAAGTGGCAACTCCCAAATTCAGACTTGATGACGACCTTCCTGCTGGCAAGATAAGGGTCCAAGTGACGAAATTGAACGCAAGGCCGCCTTGTCAGACGTGACGAACTTTCCGCAATTCCGATCTAATTAAATGCCCACCTAATGAGACGAAGTGGTGAGCGTCGCAGGATAAGTCAAAGTGTGCAGCAGGTATTACGCGGGAAGTTCCGTAGGGTTGATAAAGGAACAACGTAGGATGACATAGAATGATAGAATGTCCTGCCCAACATAAACCAGTCAAATCAACAGGGAACTCCGCACCTCATGGTCTAGCGAATAACAGCAGTGACATGGACGAGCATCATTCGAAACGCGTTTTTAGTCAAGTCCAGATATATCATGTCCTGTGTGGAGCATCCTGCACGAACATTTCGAGTGCTGTCACAGCAGATGATTTGTATTCACTTGAATGAATAATGGAGCCGAGAATTCAAGGAGCTCTGTAGGTAGATTCTAGTTGACAGCGCATCCATTCATACTTCCTACGATCAATCCTAGAGTGAATCTCAGAGTGACGGAGCAGACGGAACCTGGATATGACGATGTTTTTACAACAGATCGACTTGCAGATGGATAAAGCATCCGCTCCGAGTCAATAAGCCTTCTACAGGGTGTAGAACTCTAGGCGAGACGCAGTTAGTGTAACTGCGACTTCAACGATAGTTTAGCTAATGGACTGACACATCGGGGTGAACGATATTTAAAAGAGGTTTATATGTTGTACAAAATGTGAAGACAATATTTAATATTTAAACTAACATAAAGATGGGTGCACGACTTCAAATTTTGGTGGTGTTTTGTGTGTAATCCAAAATATCAAATATTCACAACCATATTCCCACAGACAATATGTCAACAAACATAAGAAATATAGTCAGATTTTTCATGTCTGCTTCAACTTAAAGTTCAATTTCCATGTAAAACTTTGGAGAAAACTTGAAGTTTTACAGATGACATGACATTAAAACTCGATTTAAATGTCAAGCTTTGGCAAAACTTCAAGTTTTCTCCAAAGTTTTATGTAAGAATCAAACTTTAAATTGAAGCAGACATGGAAAATCTGATTATATTTATTATATTTGTTGACATATTGTCTGTGGGAATATGGTTGTGAATATTTGATATTTTGGATGACACACAAAACACCACCAAAATTTGAAGTCGTGCACCCATCTTTATGTTAGTTTAAATATCAAATATTGTTTTCACATTTTGTACAACATATAAACCTCTTTTAAATATCGTTCACCCCGATGTGTGATGGACAGTCTGGCAAGACTCCGGGGGTATTGTTTAGCCGTTCGGCTCAATTCGGTCGGAGACTTGATTCATAGCTGGCACATTGCGCACACCTTCGTGAGGGCTACATTGTCAACCTCGATGCTGTCAGCCACAAGGTGACAAGTTGACCACGTTATGTCGCGACGGCAGCGGTGATAGGCACAAAAGACACGGGGGAGGGAAGAGGAACGTTGAGAAGAAGGTCTGTGTGCAGTAAGTGTACAGAGTCAGCTGGTATCCATCAGTGATGGAAGAGTTGATGGGACATATACTATTAGAAGTGTCAAACTCAACTATAATCTCTTCGGTTGGTTGTGTTGGTCCATGTGGGAAAATGTCAATTTGTAATAATGAATCATCTACGACGGTCGGTCATGTGTTATCATTTTCTCGTCCTCGGGGGGGATCCGGGGATCTAACGCGGTCATGCTGCCTTGGTAGATATTGACGCGCCTTGTAGCTCAAGTCGAATCTCGTCCGCGTTGTGGTCTTTCACGTGCATAGTTTGGGACCTGATGCGATAGATCATTAAAGTCGTATTAGACTGGTCTTCAAAATCTCCACATGGTCTCATGGGTATTTTTATTAGTCGAGGTCTTCATCTGATATCGATTAACCCTTTTCGGCCAGAAGTTCGAATCGACGTTCGCAACGAGTCACGACACGGTACCAACAACGTCTTCTTCAACTTCTTCACCTGCTCAACCGGGTTTTCCCATAATTTTAGCTCTAAGGCTGATGTCGCTCCCCGCTAGGAGGACCTAGGCATCATATTCACATAAGCTATATGAGCAGCCAGTTCTCAAGCTGCTTCAACCTTTGCTGCAGTGTCGACTCGAAGAAACCGTGATGTCCGAGATGGTGCTCTTTACGTGATCCGCCATCCAGAGCATTCGATCCAAGTTGAAAGCGCTAACCGGGTCGAAAGTCGGCAACGCCTGGACCTGATCAGTCAGGCTAATGTCCAATTACCGGTTATCACCGTCATGCACGTGTATGTCATTTAAGTCCATCGGCAGTCACCAATCATTGCCTGCTTTTGCCCTCTGTTTTTTCGCTCATATCTATGATCCATGCAACAGCAGGAAAGGCCCCCAACGTCAAACCTCTCCTTGAAGAGCCTCCTAACATTTCCTGTGCGTCAAACACGTACTTGAGTAGAAGCAATACCTCACAACTTGGTTATCTATCTAGTACCGAATCTGCAACCCACCTCCATCTGTCGGCAAAGTACGGTCGTGTGGGGTGACACCATTCCCGGAAGTTCATCTTGACGATGTACTCGAACGCAAGCATCTTCCGCCTCTTGGTCTCAAGGATTTCGAGGAATATCTTCTCTATGTCGAGCAATCATCAGAAAATCTCTACTTTTTGCTATGGCTGAAGGAGTATACCACCCGTTACCACATCTGGTCACAGCGTACCAAAGCCACGAGTGCTCCAACTCCTCCTGATACTTCAACACGACAAGCCTTTCTCCCTTCATCGTCGTCAGACCCCTCGCTTGCCCTTTTTTATGCAAAAGCAAAACAGACCTTCTTCACCCCTGGCGCCGAGTACGAACTCGATGTCCCTTCAGATATCCTTGCTCCATTTCATTATTCATCTCAAAACTCTGCATTTTCCACCAGAGTTCGCGGGACAGCCATTTCAAACCCACCATGCCCCCACCCAGATCCTACAGTGTTCACAGAGGTGGCATTAGAGACGCGCGCTATGCTTAAAGAGTCCCTTTCGCGCTTTGTTCGTGCAGCTTCTACCAATGTTGGCTCACGCAGAGCAGCTTGCGGCATTGCTGCCGGGATGATATGTTTATGTATTGCTGGAATATTACCTCTTGTACTGACGTCTGGTGGCTGGGTGGGTGCTCCTCATGGACGGTGGTGGAGGTTATCAGCATTCCCGGGCATATGGCTTGGTTTGGCATTGTTGTTCTCTAGTTTCAACGGAGTGAGTGAATCCCCTCCCTCCAAGTAGTCGTGCGTGAGGTAACTCCCCTGTTTATAGGTTTGTCTCATGGTGTATGTCTTTGGCGACCTGAGACAACTTCGAAAATTTGAGCTCGCTAGGCCAGCTATTTCTAGGCCGCTACCTTCCCCTGCCCCTGCGGTCACATCAATATCAGCGCCGTTACCTCACCCGCCAGCGCCTATCGAGAGGCCTACCATCGTAGTATCCAGGCACCACGACAGGCAGTACAATCCAGAATTCTGCTCCTCTAGGTCCTTCCAATCCGCACCATACTCCCTTTCTGCTGAAGGACGCTCATTTTCGCAAGCCTCGGAGTCGTATTCTGACACCGAACTATCCAGATCTTCAGAAGACGAAAATTCTTCTTCTTCATCCGAGTCGCCAGAGATTGAAATTTCTCCTGCTTACTTCGATGACGTGCCTGCACCTGAGGGTCCAGCGACAGCCACAGGCTTGTATCGATCTCATTACCGTTCTGCGCAACCATCATCTATCGCGTTCCCTTCCATGGCACATACTCGACAACGCCCAAACCCTGTTACATTTCTCTCACCTCTTGAATGTCACGTTTCCAGCGGGAATGCCGTGCACAGTTCAGCTGTCAAGCCACATACCCTAGATGATTCTAGTTCCTTCGGTCCCAGCGCGGCGTTCATTCGTCATGAGGTAGACCTCGATGCGGAAGACGATCTAAAAGAGCGCGTCTACACAGGACTAGACTCGAAGGAGTGTTTTGACTTCGATCTTCTTCCAAAGTCTGTCAAAGGAAATGCGATCCATGCGGATAACATTCGTCTCCCGAGCAATGCTTCCCCACCTGTCACTGTCACCGTCGCGGGACATACTCCAACACTATCTCTCGAAGCTGGAAATATCACTCCTTCAAACAATCTCCTCAGTTCTACCATCGCGCGCCAGCAGTATAAATGCAAGCGCACATACGCACCTCCATTATCACTCGTTTCACAAACTTCTTCAATTCAATCACCCAACTCGTACACGCCATCGCCGACGCCGAGCTCTAATCGCTCTCCCATTATCTCCTTCATGGTTCCTTCTTTCACTGCGGGCGTTCCTGCTTTCAAGGCACCGATGACGCGTGTGCGGTCGCCCGTGGTAATCCGAGCTCAATGGGAAATTGTTATTCGCTCCGCTGTCTTCGGATTGATTTGCGCTGTAACATGCGTCGCCGTTTTTATCGCTGTTCCGTGACATTTCGTGCGCTGTGGAGTCATAGCCAGGAACGTTGCCTTTGGTGATTTGATCAGTGCCTTGTGCTTTATTTTGTGGCTTTTCATCTTTTGCATGATCGTGTTTCCTGAACGGCCCGTCACTGACTCACTTGTCTCGTTCTCCTTATCGCATTTTCCGACGCTCCTTTCCCATGCTTGCCGTCCTCAATTTTATTGCTGCTGATTAATCTCACTGAAAATACCTGTATGCATTTGAGATATCCTTGTTGTATTCTGATACTTGTTCTTGACCTACGAGTTGCCTGCGATGAAGGGTAGTCGTGCCCAAAAATTACATAGCAGTCTCAGAAGGGATCTGTGGTGGTGCGATAGACGAATTGATCCTATGCAAACCATATAGGCGAATGAAGTTATTCTCCCTTTCTATGCGGTAGACACGATCTTGAGCTGCTCATGTTTGTTTGTGACGATACGTGACGACTTAATTGTACATGTGCATTCAGGGACCCATCTGCAGATGTTTTTGGTTTTTCATTATACTATGTCTTAGAACATGCGTACTACACAGTCAAGAAGCCGAATAACAGGAATATGGAATGAAATGCCGGGTGTTCAACTGGTGTATCAGCGAGGTGAATGATTAATCGAACCATAGCAGTATCGACTGCGCATCGCGAAACGGCAGCACGCCCAACACGGGCCCGCACGACGGATACAACGAAAGCCCGCTGAGAAGCAAGCTGGTGAAGATGTGAGCAAGGGCCGCACCAGCTCACGTCTTCACTAGCTTGCTTCTTTGAGCTGCCAGTGGCTCGGATGCATACGAGTGCATCAAGTGCACGTGGTGATCTCTGTTACATGTAGTGGGTCTCAAGGATGTGTACATCGGAGGTTGCAATTGCGACGATTGCGTGCACAGAGTACAAGGAAGGAAATAAGGAGCGAGAGCGAGTTCGGGGGATGTAAGAGAGAATGTATAGAGGCTTTGGACGTCGGTGGCTACAAAATTATGTCAGCACACACTCGTTCTGTCACAACACTATTGGCAGCTCGACTGTGTTGTTGTCTCACACGAGCAATGACCGTTGTCATCATCTCAGGTCTACAGCAAGCTAATGTGTGTATCTTGGTATGTCATACTTGCATGCTCTACTCTGGGATCCTCCGTTATTGCGCGCTCCGACAATATACTACATTCTTACCATTCCTTGTGCATCGCACATTGACAGTGTAAGATCGTTCCTTCCAGTCCGATTCTCTCGCATGGAATGCTTGACGAGGAATCAATTCTCCGAGTTTCCGTGACAACTTAGCACTTGCACTGCTACGGAACACCTGGTTTAGTGGGCTTTTCTGGCCGCCTGAGTCATTCTATGTTGTGTCTGAGTCGTTGTTTTATGGATGGTACGTCGTCTTTCTTCAATGTGTCGGTCGATAGTTTCTAAATCCCGGAGCAGTGCATTATCGAGAATCAGATGTTCGGGGCACTGAGCAACTGTTTGCGACGGCATTAATCATCAAGCGAGGTAACAACTGCTTTGAATTGGGAAACATTCGAGGCTATATGCTGCTGAAAGATAAAAGCTACCAAGAGGCATGTGTCCATCTTATCCTATATCCTAGTATTCTCTCAGCGAGAGCATTCACCTATCGTGAATAATCACGATGTTTATTCTTGTTCTAATCGCTTCTATTATATCATTGATTAATGCTGCAGCCATAGTTTCTCGCTCGCAGTCTTACCCATCATCTCAACCCGCTGTACTCGGTCCTAAAACCAGACTGACCATAGGTAATAAGGTTATCGCTCCTGATGGTTTCGAACGCTCGTGAGTCTATCGCCACGACACTCAAAGCTCACTCCTGATCTTTAACAGAGCAACTCTTGTCGATGGGGTATTCCCTGGACCCTTGATTGCAGCCCAGAAGGTTTATTTCTGCTGACCTTCTTGTCGTGTACTAGTGCTGAACTCACAATAGGGAGATGACTTTGCCATTGAGGTAGTTAACGAACTCCAGGACGAGTCGATGTTCATGAGTACCAGCGTCGTAAGCAACGCCAAATCATCGACTTTATTAACGATTAATCTTGTTTACTGCAGCACTGGCATGGTCTTTACCAGAACGGAACGAACTATGCCGATGGGGCGTCCTCCGTCACACAATGCCCCATTGCCCAGAATCACTCCTCTCTACACACTTTCTCCGCCCCAAATCAAGCAGGCACTTACTGGTATCACAGTCATTATTCCGTCCAATATGTAAGTATCGCTTGAACCTTGCACATACAGGGGTACTGACTTATGGAACAGTGTGATGGTCTGAGGGGCCCCCTGGTAATTTATGATCCTCATGACCCTTTGGCACATATGTACGACATCGATGATGGTGAGCGTACAATCGGTTTATATTATCGCCCTCTGACCGCCATGTGTCGCCAGCAAGTACCGTGGTCACACTTTCAGACTGGTATGTTTTACGAATATTGATA
>NW_024540029.1:0-20887 GCF_016647785.1 Suillus fuscotomentosus | reverse complement strand
TTGACACCATCAGCGATAACGCAGATGTATA
Source organism: Suillus fuscotomentosus (assembly GCF_016647785.1). NCBI lineage: Eukaryota > Fungi > Basidiomycota > Agaricomycetes > Boletales > Suillaceae > Suillus > Suillus fuscotomentosus. The sequence goes on along the minus strand of NW_024540029.1, from coordinate 20,856 downwards.
TACTAGAGACTTACGAGCTTTCATTTCCGTAATTCAAGGTGAGGTGCAACCCGTCGCTCGATGTGGCATAGTCAAGTAATTGCGGAACATAGCGCTGTACGATTGACTGAACGTTCGAAGAGTAAGTTCATGTCAATCTAGAACATCAACGATAACGTACGCTGTAATTCTGTTGATTGACAGTATCGCCTAATATGCCCGAAATTATAGACATAGCCTGGATGCCTATCACACCCTTGATGGCTAGATTGGTTTGATTGGCAAGAGCCCCCGCAAAATCATCTGTGCTGATCTGATTTGCGGGAATGAGGGCTTCTGCGATGAGGTATCCGGTCCATTGGTTGAGAAGGTCCGTCTGTAGAAAGTGGTGAACGTATGGGGGACGCGGTCATGGTGAGCACTGACATATTGGGTGATCAAGGAAGTGTCATAAGATTTCTGGGTGTAACTCAAGACCATAATAAGCATATTGCCGCACTCTGAAAGCACAGGCGCTGAGAAATCGAGTTATGTACATAGAAAAGGAAATCACCTTCGAGAGGCATGGCTTCATCGTTACCAGCATTGTGGCCCGTAGCGTTGGGGTACGATTTACCTAATTCATAATAAGAGGAATTAGGGAATCTCAGCGATTCTTCGTAGAAGACAAACCAAGATCGTGAGCAGCCCAAGCGTTTGGATATTGACCGGTAGCTTGGTACTCAAGGAGGCCGAGCAGTAGATATTTTCCAAGTGGAGGATTGGCCGTACAAGAAAATAGGCCACGCAGGCATCATGACATCCACAGTGTTCACGTTCTGGAGTTGCGAAGGTGAGCAACCCACAGCTCCAAAGCGTATCACCTACGACCATCACTAGAGATCTCTGGGGTTTTGACGTCAGACAACTATTTGGTTGGAAGCAACCATATATTACCCTTCAAGAATATCAGGATATCATCTGCGTTCCAACTTCCATCACTTTTCTTCGACAGCGTGAACTCCAGGGCTCCGAAGGCCTGACGAACCGACAGCGCAACGACAGCAGCATAATTACTTGAAATGGCCGAGGCGTCGCTCTGGACCTTCCGGTCGAACGCTTGCGCGCGTCCCAGAGCAGCAAAGTAGTCCCCAACGAAGTCAGAAATCTGGAACATGACTTCCAAAACTAGTGCTAATCAGAAAAGACTAGAGACGCACCAAGTCCGCGACGCTTGAGTAAGCGCTCCAGAAGTAGATACTTCGGGGTTGGTAGACATCGTTCGCGACGATGTACTGGATTGCCGGATCTCTTACATGACCCACAGTGTAGATGACAGGGACAGTTGCAGTGGTCGACACGGTGCCAAGGTTGTGAGCGAATGCAAAGACTGGCCAATCGTTGCTGACGGCACGAAAGTTGATGTCCTTAGTGTTGGCAAGAACACCGTTGTTGATGAATTGAGCTCGAACAATGGCGTCTTGGCCAGTTTGGTATGTCACAGAGGAAGACTGAAGAAGAAATCAGCATGAGAATGGAAACTGAGCGACAAAGATACATACATTCTGGGTAGAGTAATAGGCTGCACCATCTATAAAGAACGATCTGAGTCAGCCAGCCAGTAAGCTGTACTCGTCACTCACGTTGAATATGATCATTATGTTCCGTATACAACTCCTGATTCTCAAGCATGACCTGATGAGTCAAGATGTTGCCGGTAGTAGTGGTCCAGTTGACCGTCAGAGAATCATCTCCAGATACCCATTCTGCGCTTATGTCGGTGTATACACTGACGGTATGTGACCCTCCATCATTAGACACTGCGGACAGTGCCAGGTACGAGAAGGGGATGGACTGCTTAAGGAAGTCTGTGGGCTAACGATAACTTGTTGTAATGTAAAGGCAAAGACACCATATATACCTCTACAGGGCTAAGGAAGTTCACATTGATGTCCACCGGCCCGGCAGTCATCACGAAAATACTTTGCGTTGAAGTGAACTGCATCATGTATAAGTGTGCTCTCATGTATACGATCAAACCACAATCACCTCCAGACTTTTTTGGACGGCATATTTAGCCCCTGGAACAACGGGATCACCCAGAAAGGTATACGTGGCACCATCAACTCTGATATAACCAGCCCATCCAAGAGTCTGCACGACAATGTCTTCGTCGATGTTCAAATGTGTATAATGAAAAAAGCTCACCGATCCAGTCCAAAACTGGGGCCAGGCACCGTTCAGCGCTGTACCAGCAGCTTGTGGTAACCATGCAGACAGGTAAGGTGTCCGAACTGCAAGTGGGACGGATGCGGGATTGAAAGGAGTTGCATTCCAAGAGACAGAAGAAGCGGTCGCTGATGTGGCTAATGAAAGAAAGTTTGCGCCCATGATAAGTAATGGGTATACAAATGAGATGGTAGAGATCGTCATCAAGGTCTCCGCCTGATCGCAATCCACGATCTTATATCCAGCGCGACCCTAAATTCAATGTAAGCGATGGTTGCTTCGAATCATCATGACTTACTAAAAACAGACCATCTCTACTCAACGATCCCCGAGCCAGCGCACAGCATGCGGCACCGACGGTCATGCATGTGTTCTGCCGCTCCATAAGGGCCTTACGTCAAAATCCATACTTTAGAGTAGTCACGAGTCTGACTCATATTAGTCTTCTACACTGTACTCCATTAGTTGCGCTCTCCAGAGAGGTGGAGTAACATCGCCGTGGGTAGTTCATATCTGCAATGCTAAGTACGAAGAAGTCAACGTCAACTTCGTTTTCCGGAGCATCCTGCGAACAAAAGCCATAACGACGGTCCCTGCGATTCATTCTTGTGTATTCTCACCCGATGACAATTTACCGGATGAGAAACGCACAGGAAGAACCGCAGGTGGATATATCTTCTCCAAGATGATAAACCGATCAGGGTTGCGCAACCTAGTTAGAAGCAGCACGACCTGTCCAGCTGGGCTCTCGTAGCATACCTCGTGCAATCGATAATCAACCGATAGCTGGACCGGCGCAGAATGCCACCGCATAGATGATGAGCGTGAGATGCAGACTTGCAGCGTAGCCCAGCCACCGCCATCTACGTCATGTGACCACAAACCCAAAGAGGCGCGCAAACGGTCTTGCACACGGCACCCTTCTCATAGCGAACCTTCCGCAGGCTGGTTAACTTGTCCGTGCACTGAAGCACTGTCAATGGACCTCCCTACACCCAGGGAACTAGACCTTGAAACCGAGCTCAGAAAACGGGATGCTCAGGTCGCTGAACTTACGGTAAGGTTGCCAGGCGCCGATTGTCACGCACTGTTTGTTGTATTGATAGACTCGGTCTTGTCTTGTCTAGGATGAAGTTACACGTCTTCGTGAACATCTTGCTGCCCAGAGTGGCGCACCAACCACGGACCTGGTTACGTTGCCCCCTGCGCTAGTCTCTGTATTGTTACCGCATATCAACAAGGCGGCTTCTAGTGAAGGAACAGGAGTGGCTTCTTCGTCGAGTACAGTTAACACCGCGCTAACGCAGAGGGTGCGCATACTGCAAGAGGAGAACGATGAACTGTATGAAATGCTCAAGTCCGGGGAGACTGGGAAGCTTAAGGAGGAAGTTCGCGGACTCCGACGAGTTGTGGAGAGATTAGAAGGAGCTTTGCGAGGCATGCGTTTTATTGTCTATTTTTCTTTCAACTGTCCCTTACGTGCAGCATGTTTTATTAGAATCTCATCAAGTAATCGCTTCACTGTCGTGAGTGACCTCATAGGCTAGGTGTATCCTCACTGACGCCTAGACACCACAGGTCGGAACTAGACAAGTCCTATGAAAGCTTCCAGACTTCTCTGCGTCAAATGAACGCTAACCATCATTCATACGCGCCTGCCCCTCGCGAATTATATCACCCCGCATCCACGAGTAATGGGGTAATCAAACTCCCTCCAACCGGACCGAGAGCACACAAGAAGCCACGTCTCTCTGAGCCTAAAGTGTCACCCGCACGTTCTAACATTTCTCTTCCACCCACAAAACCCCACATTGGCAATGCACGCCAGAGTATTCCCAGAGACTACGAGGCCCCTCGCTCGCCTCGCCTATCCCCCACAGAGCCCCGTGCCAAAGTAAGCAATGTGAAGATGGAGGTTGATGAAGATGCGCGGACACGCCCACGCTCTCCAAATGATAATAGGGACCGGGAGAGCCACCGCCGGGACAAAGACTGGGCACGCGACCACGAGGGAGAGCATGGTAGAGATAGGGACCGGGACCGTTTTGCGCGGCGCAATGGTGGTGGTAGTGGGGGCGGAGGGGGACGGAGGGCTCGAGGGTTTGCAGGTCATGCGTACGCATTTGGAGATCGGACGTTGGCGGAAAGAATGGGACTTTGACCAAACATTGACATTCATGACCACTGCATCTTTGAACCTTGAAAAACATGTTTTTGTCTTGGTTCACCATAGTGTATTTGGTGCGGTTCTCAATCAAATCGAAAAGAATTGTATCGATAGCTGACTTGACTCTTTTTTTTTTCCCCTTGTTCGCTACAGCTGTAGCTGTATCCCTACATGTTCCAATCTCTGTTGTTGCATGACTATGCGCAGATGATGATTGGTATTATTTAAACTTTTCGTTTCGTTTCGTTTCCAGGGTGTATTTTGCGGTGCATAGGCGTCATGTACTTCGGTTTGGGGCCGCTTACACATTGAGCTTAGTCGCTCGTCATCACGGTTGCTTCGGATAAATATCATTTTTCTTGCCATTGATTGATTACTAATGAAAGGGGGTATCGTCATCGAGGTGACTTTACGAGTGACGTGTAATTTACATTTGCACTGGACGCTGTTATCGGCCTCATGATACATATCCTTCATTTCCTCACAATCAGCGCACAGCGGTATTCTGATCGTGCCTGTATATCCGTGCCCGACGCTTTCGCCGCACACTAAAACCACGAAGACCCGCATAGCCCATGGATGGCGGTTCCGTAAGGATATCTAAAAGAAAAATTCGTCTTGCCTCGTTGCACGTCCGCGTCGATGACGCCCGCTTTGGTGGCGGCTTCTACTTTCTGTGGAAAAGTCTTGGGACGTCATAAGACAACGTTATCGTGTTCCTTCCGAGTAAGGCACTGGTCAGCAGGTCCGTAAGGGGACGCTAAAACCTTTATATTTGCTGTGGCGGAGTGATGCGCGCCGGGTGGAGGGTCGTGTGATCGATACGGTGGCAGTCTTGAACCGAATTGTCGTACAGCGCGTTCGATCATAAAAAATTTCAACTACATTTCCCGAGACCTTCGGAATATTAGGGGGTTAATTGAACTTCAAACACAGTTTGATATCATTACGAGTGTTGGAACACGGTCGAGAACATATTATGGTACTGAGGCGTGTATAGTAAGTACGTTTTGTGAGTATTACAAAAGTGAGCGTGGGGCTGTATACTAGAAGGAACGAAAAGGCACAGATGTCGTGCATCGGGCGCATTAAGGCGCGGGTGGTGAGCATAAAAGAGGAATAAATATTAAAGAAAGAATATATGGATATGTGCAAGGAAGGTCGTTGGCAAGCGATGTCGTCCCAATGATGTTAAGTTGTGTGTACAATGATGGCACAAGACGCAGCTGGTGCAGCCTTATTTAAGGTTCATCAAGATAGAAGCTCGGTCATGCAGTCATGCGTCGTGCACGGTCAGACTCGGCAGTCTCTGCGAGTATTGTGCATGGTAAAGAACTGCATGCAGGTGACTGCGCCAGCAGTCTGAGGTGATGATTCGCAGCGTGACCTCGAGAGGTCAAAGACAGGGAGGTGTGCGGGAGCAGTGGCTCGTTTATCAGGTATTGACCGCACGATAGACCTCTTGTCTGTCGGGCTGAGCATGAATGCTGGGATAGGAGGAACCGGCGGTGGTGGAGACGCGATGGTAGGGCTAGGTGGCGGGGAGCGATAACGGGTTGATGAATGACCGAAGCTGCGCCTTGTAGTGCGAGTTGGAGAAGGAGAGTTGGAAGAAATAGGGAGTGATGATATTGATGAGTTACTTCTCCGTCCCAAAGCGCGTTTACGAGCGCCGAAATCATCGTCTTCACCAAAGAGACCCTCCTTTGCCTTTCTGTCTAAGCGGTCATATGACCTGGACGCGTTTAGAGTGTTCTGCAAAAGTGGCGAGCCTATAAGGCGAGGGGGGATTGGAGGTGAATTGTTTGCGGGAATGGTCAAACGAGAGATTCGATGAATGGGGGGTGGTGAGGGTAAAGGAGTTGGTACGAGCTCCGGGGAAGGCATTGGAGGAGGAGGAGATTGAGAACGACGAGAAAAGGACATGGTGATGATGATGATGGTGGATGGGCGTACATTTTATTGAGGTGGTTTTTATATAAGAAGGTGTTTACATGTTGTTCCGAAAGATTCGAAAATGCAGTCCGAGTCACGACGTAATTGGTTTACCATTGAGCCGGTGTGACATGCCCAAGTGGGGATATGGTACTCCGAATCACTTATTGCCGAATATACTGAGTCACGGTAACCGTCCAACGTGTTTTCGAAAGCGAGTTGCCTTTGACGTGCACTAGTCATATTTATTTTCAATGGACAATGCAGGTGTACGCCACGCCGAACTACTACAAAGCAAGTCGGAGTATGGTACAGCAATGGCGTATATGGACGCGTGGGGACTTGGAAACCAGGGTAAGCCACCAACAGGAGTTAAATACGTCAATATTAAAAACAATTGTCTGACGTGTACACTGCCTCTCCTCCTATGGAGTGTACTGTTTGATCCTCGTGGTTCTCTAATTAAGACGCACTTCTTCGATTCGCATATTGTGCTCGTCGTCGACACCAATGATGATCATTGTCAGCATCAAATTAACTGTTAAGAAGAACCAGAAGCCTTCCGTCCAAATCAGGACTCCTCTTGTCCATTATCCATGTTATCATTGTCCCCTCAATCCGGTCAATAACACTCTGATTTAACTCCTCGGAAGTTTATACACAACGTTGCCGGTGTCGACCCTCGGAACATAAACTCTACCGCCGCCATGCCGTGACAAATATACTATTGAACCGCATGCCACTCGATGCCTCGTCCGAAGTGTGCACGCCTTCCTTTCAGCTTACTTATCATCTGTATATCCTTGGTCGCCAGCTAACCGACCACGAGTTGACACTGATTCGCGTCCATAGTAACTAGCACTTCCCGCTCCTCTTATTCCGCGGTTTCAAATTTAGCAATAACCCTGCAGGTCCACCTTTTGCCGCCGGGTGATCTCGTGAAGTAGTACGTCCATGTCAACCCTTTTGTATTTCACCTTCGATGCTGAGTATGTGGCGCAGTAATTCAGGACTTTCGGTGGAGTCCTTGCGCCTGACTTGCTGGATGATAGAATCTTCAGCCAATAAACGCGATCCAGAACACTATGTGCGACGCAGTAGTACGTCCACGTTCACTTGTGATGCAGTCTAGATGTCAGCCCCACTTCAAATCGTGCACTCTGTTCTTGTGCGCCGCTGCAGTCACGTCAGCCCCGGTGGTTGACACCAACCCAATAACGAGTATATCTACCTTGCATGCTCTCTCATGATTGACATTCGTCTTCTCTACGTTTTCACCATGTTATCCTGCATGTTCGCAACGTTGTCTCTCCTTCCACTCCTTACCCTTTCCGCTCCTTCAGTCCAGTTATCTTCTAGCTATGGAAAATCAACGAACCTGGAAACCCATTCCCAAGTCGGACGCAACATTCCAGGGACCCTCGTCATGACCTACTTTGTTGACTGGGCACCCCGCGCCAACATGAACTATGGGCTATTCGACTTTATCGACTTTGCGTTTGCTCTCCCAGACGCAAATTTCAAACTTGTCTTTGACTCGCCTGATGCGTCTACCTTACTCCGCGACCTCGTGTCGAATGCACATGCTGCGTCGACGTCGGTCAAGCTTAGTATTGGGGGATGGACAGGCAGTCAGTATGTAGTACCCCTAACTTTTTTCCTCCGAGTCACTCATAGAATTTAAGCTATTTCTCGCAAGCGGTGTCCACACCAGCCAACAGGAACACCTTCGTCAGTAACATCCTCGACACCTACACCGAATACAACCTCGATGGCGTCGACATCGATTGGGAGTACCCCGGACAAGCAGGCAAACAAGGCAACACCGAAAGTCCAAGCGACGAAGAGAACATGCTCGAGTTCCTGAAGCTTCTTAGGCAGAAGCTCCCCCTTGGAGCGAAAATATCGTGCGCTGTTCAGGACACTCCCTTCGCTGGCCCCGACGGTCAACCTATCAAGGACGCGTCTGGTTTTGGGAAGATAGTTGATTGGATCTTGCTCATGAATTACGACGATTTTCAAGGTCCATTTTCATTTGAAACGAACGACAGGAAAGTACTGATGCATAGTAAAATTATAGCTGTAACCCCCCCTGGTCCCAACGCCCCCTTGTACGATGGGTGTGGAAATTCTACTCAGCCATCCCAGAACGCAGTAGCCGGGTACAACGCCTGGACAGCAGCAGGTTTCCCTGCGAACAAATTGGTTCTCGGCATTCCAGCATACGGCTACGTCAGCAACGTAGGTGTAGACCACCTCCGACAACGCCGCTCTCCTGAAGCCCCGCGTCTCCACCGCCTCGCTAGGCGCACCACTGTTAATTCTGACGACGACCATCAAATACAGTTTCGAGATCTCGTGACCAAGGGCGTCCTGCAGCGTAATAATGACGGAACGTACGCCGCCGTGCCTTCAAGCGGCTTCCAACGTTCCTGGGACCAGTGCTCCGCGACGCCGTTCTTGCATTCAGACGCGCAGACTATTCCGTACGACGATCCCGAATCTCTCGCCATGAAAGGCGCGTTCGCCAAGAAGACGGGTATGCTTGGAGTCAACATGTTTGATGTGCACGGGGAAACCGACCAGTGGGATCTTATTACGGCGACGCGGAACGCTCTTTTTGGTGCACCATCTAGTCCGGCATCTGAACCTGTTTCAGCTTTGACACCTTCCTCGGGTTCGCCGCCTGCGCCATCAATTCCCGGGAATCAGCAAGCGCTGGGTGGACCCTTGGGATGACTGGCAGCGGTTGACTGCGGGTACCTTTTGATGTGGGCATGCGATGCTGTGCGTGCGATTGGGTTTCTAGGAGGAATCGGGCGCTGCCGTGCTTGGCTTGGGGTTCACATTGTCAATCAATGAAGATGGTACCTTTTTTTCATATCGCCCAACAAGTGACACGTTCTAGTCGTGAAGTATTATTAAGTTGACAGAGCCATTTATATCGATGGCATCTGATTCTTTCTTGACTCGTAATCAGCCAGAAGTTGAGAATGGGGAAATGAAACGATGAATTTCCGTATGGGGGAATTATAGGTGTATACGATATGATACGGTAACGGATGAGTCCCTTGGTTATACTAGCGCGAACTTTCACCCCGGTGGTCATTGAGAGAGCGGTAGCGCTGAGTACGAGAGCGTGATTATCGTCTCCGATAGCGATTATAATATGCACGGCACCGATTGGAGGGGAACTGGAAGTGGTGTTTCCCGGTGCGCAAAATGAATGCGATAGACGCATATGAGGGCCACCAACGCGCGCGACTCTACCGCGACGGACCGGCGATAAGCAAATGCCGCTGGCCAAATTTATATGGCGCTTAAAATCTTCTTCAACCCTTTGAAGGAGCCGGAGCTCTGGGCGGTGGTGCGCCCATTCAAGTTGGTGGAACCGAAGACCTTTCGAAGGTCTTCGCACATGACGTGCCCATCACGGGGCGACTGCGCATGACCAAAGAGGACAAATACGTTGGTAGAAGCAGGACCAGAAGGGAAGACGGAGAAGTGGCACTGAGTGTTTTTGTTGGAAGCCATTTTAATATCCCGTTCGAGTTAATGCGTACGAGAGAGAACGGTGCGAGTGAGGTATGTTGCTCGGGGGGAATCATGTCGAAAGTTCGGGCTGCTTAAGTACGTCGACTCGAAACCTTGCCTTGTCGGCTGCTGCTGCTCTGACGACCGGGTGAGACTCGGACAAGGACGAGGAAGAAAGCAAGCAATCAGATGCGGCGCCAATAATTGCCTTTTTTAGTGCTGGGACCTACGAACATACCTTGAACTGGAACACTCTATTGTCAATATTTACTTGCGCGCAGCACACGGTATGTGTTCACGCGTAGCTTGTCGCCTACTGCTGACTGAAATCCTCAGTTAACTGGCTCGCCGGCCCCAAGATTCTAATGCCGGTGCGCTTCTACGCATATGATTTATCGGAGACCTATTATTAGGCTCTCTCCGACATATTTGAATAGATCAGTTGTCTTTAGCAGGAAACGTTGAAACAACTGTCACTGTCAGCGAGTGTTTGATCTGCCTAACAACCGCTCGGAAAGTAATGGAAACAAGGTCCTCAATGAATACCTCTCCATCGCGATAAACCGATCAGCGTATCGCAAGCAACGGTTATGTCGTACCTCCCACCATCAACCCTACCCGGCACGCCCCTCCTGCTATCCCTCAACCCCAATAACCTAACATCATCCTCCAATTCCGGCTTTTGATAGACATTAATCCACGGACTCAACCAATCGGCGTCCGCGCCGTCATCATACCCAACACCTCTCCTGATCATGGCCTCCCTCATAGCCTTTGTCAGATACTCCTGCACGCCCTCAGCATAATCCGTAGGGGCTCTATCCAGCACCTTCCTCCTCATCAACCGAATGTCGTCATCCAGAACCAATAAATCTGGCGGTGAGAGTTGGAGTAAGTCGCGCAGGTTTGCGCCACCGATGGTTGCTTGTGCGGGTATCGTGTTGGAACTCCGAGCTAGCTCTGTTTCTAGCCGGCATATGACACCAGTCAACAGAGTTACTTCGCGTTCCTTTCGCTGAGCCTCGAGGGAGAGTCTTTCAACGTCGCTTCTTAGACGTTGTAATTCATTGTTAAAGGTGGGTTTCACTATCATGTTTTCGGATGGATCTGAGAATACTAGGGTTATGCTATGAGTTAGTCCACGTAAGTACGAAGTAGCGGAATATACACACTCAACGCTGAGGTGGAATTCGAGATGGTGTTGTGATAACCAACTGATGAATCCATCGATTGCGCGTTATTTATCTTCGATGTAACTTTAATGGAGAGACGCCCAACAAACAGCGACAATCTGTGGTCAATACATTATATTCTCTAACATATCATTAAAAGTGATACGTACGGAATGGTTGATCTTCTGGTGATAGCGTCCATTCGCTGGATATGGGTACAGTATTACACTCGACTGTCCATTGTGTCCAAGCATCAAGATTGATATCGATACCAGTCACAAACTTGACTCTATTGATCAGTATGCGCTCGAGACCGTCAATTATTCACTCGTCAGCCATGTGTCAGGAATCCGAAGCAAGCCGGCCAGTTTCATTCTACACCGAGAACCTGATACGTATCCGTCTGTGAACCCAGGTCTACCGCATTTGTTGGGCTTAAATTATCTCCTCCGGAAGATGGGTTCGCTGAGTGGAAGTTGGTAGAAGAGGTGAGCCTGGTCCAGGTTGACTTCCCAATAATACGGGATGAACCAGTTTGCTACATTGATTGTCAATACTACAGACCGTATACTTGAAGCACTGGTGACAGAACGGAGGGAGATATCTTTGCATGCGCTGAGGACTTTGAGGTTAAATCTCTGGGCTCTATCAGGGTGACGTCGCCAAAACTGAGTAGCTTGTTTCAACAACGCAATACTTGGGATAGATGCATCACGAAGTCACTGTTTGCTTCTGGAACATACACGAGCAAACACGAGCAAACACGTCCTAGATAAATTTTGAAAATTCTCTTTCCTCCGCATATCGATCAACCCACCGTGTCTATGGCGGAAGATGCAACTGGCGCCAATGGTGAGTTTACAGTTACATGTATTGCTTTTCTCTTGTTTCTGCGGTGGTGATGACATATTTATTCACACTGTATGAATCTGTGCGTCTATTGGATGCATGGATTGTGAGTTTTTTCTACAACGGTAGCTGAGCCGCTTTTACTCCGTCCAATTTACTCTACCAAGACGTATCACTAACAATAATTCTCAGGTACCCTTTCGATTGCTCACGATATCAAACATCAGTGATCGGCTGTCATAAATGCCACTCGCTACTAACAGCTCTGCACCGCATTTAATGGCCATGTCCCTAGACCCTATATACCCATGCTGTATTATTACTGTTCGAAAGATATTGTTATTGTTATCTATGCATGTACTGAGGTGATATTCAATTCGGCGGCGCGGCCACGCTATTCTTCTGAAGGGTCCAGGGTAGCTTCGCCATCAAAAGCGTCCTTGGGAACTTGGCCTTGCATCTGCGTAAGGGCTCCCCTGAGGATATACAGATATGGACCAGATTTGACAGGAGGCGGGGTGGTTTGATATCCGACCAATAAGTTGCACCGCGGACATGAGAATCTGTACTGGCGCTCATGTCCCTCTGGCCTGCACCTTCCAATCAGTCCCGCCCACCGTGGATCCAATTTGTTCGTACCTTTCGACTAGAACGGGATCGGTCGATATAGCATTTAATTTGAGAACGATTGCATTTTCTGTACCGCTATCCTGACAGCGAATGATGGTAGCACCATCAGTCTGGCGCTTTGGGAGTGCTGAAAGGCTTCTTTCGATTACGAGCTGTCATGTATCTTGCGTAAGTTCGTGACAGCAGTGCCGAGCCTGACTGAAAACGCGCACGATGAACTCGCCACAGATACAATCTGTGCAAGGGACGCAGGTGAACTAATGCGGCCAACGTTGACGTAGCACGGTACTCACAGTACACCCTGAGAGCAGCTGCGGCTGATGCCGTTGGTCGTGCTAACAAAATGAGCAACTGATCATGATGCACCAGATAATTGGAATGATGTGACTGACCATCCGTGGATGAGGACACCGCTGAACGAGAGACAACCTTTGGCATGATTAATGTTTCACCAGAAAATCCTGCTCAGACAGAGACGCCGTATGTGGTCGAGACTGGTCTCGGATCTCGTTAGAACAAAATCCTGAGAGTTGGCAAGATGTTAGGTAGGCACAAGATAACGACAAAGTCAAAGGGTCATATGGTCACGTGGGGCAGCCGTAGTAATTAACTCCAATTGTTTCCATCTCCCTCATTCTTTCACCCGACCGTCAACTGCTCTGTACATGGCAGAAAAAGATGCTACCGTACGCCTCCGTAGAGCGGTCAAAGGTTTTTCATTTTACCGGTATCAGTCTGTCGCTTTTAATGATCCCCAAATCTACAGAGAACAATCTCTTCCTCGTCAAGAGACTCATTCAACGAACTGACATGCGAAATCCTGACCCCGGTCCAAAGCGCTATACATCATTAGCTTGGGCCGCTGTCTTGGGACATGAGGAGACGTTCGAGTTTTTACTTACAGCTGGGCATGACGATGAAGAACTCAGCAGGGTACGCGCTCGCCACAAGTGTTGTCCCTCAGAGGTTTTGACCACGTCATCTATCAGGAATCCGAGAACAACACCATTCTCATGCTATTGGCCGATTTCAAGTCTCCACCACCTAACCCTTACGCGCCAGGTCCCTCGCAGGTTGATCTCATGGGTGCTGCGCTTCGCATGGCAAGACTTTACTACGAACGTTACCCATGGATTCTTGATTGGTCCAACGTACAAGGGAAAACGGCACTGCACATGGCCGCTCTCAAAGGGAACGAGGAACTCGTTCGCGTGAGTTACTCGGAACCTCGATTATACCATGAGCTTGAGCTTATTTTATCTTGATGCCCTTCTCAAGATGCTGTGTGATTTGGGTGCCGACTTCGATCTGTCGGATAATAAAGGCAACACTCCTCTACATTAGTAAGTTTCTTCCAGTCATCGGGTCTTGGAATTTGACTAATCCCTATCAGTGCAAGTTCTTGGGGTCATATACCGGTACGTGGAGCACATCTGATCCATTGCGACGTTCTTTCTCGCTTACTTTTCAACCCCAGATTGTTCAGCTTTTAATTGAACGAGGTTGTCAATTTGCTGCTCGAAACAATGACGGGTTTACTGCGTCCGATTACGCATATTCGTGAGCCTAGCACTTTTTCGTAACCATTGCTAGGTTGTTGACGGTAACAAAGTTTCAGCACACGGGACACTTTGCAGGACTCTGCCCGTATGCAATTTGAAACTAATAAGAAATCTAGACGCATGGTGTTTGCACAAGCCGCTGCTCGAGGCAACGAATGGCCCATTGCCAGACCGCCGCCTATCCCATTAAAGCCACCCAGCGTCGGAAGGAACGCGTCTCGAATGCGAAGCAGCTCAGGTGGAAGTCGCACCACCACGACGTCTGACAGCGGCGATGTAGACAGTGCTGGGCAAGGGCAAGGAACCAGCCTTTCATCTCTCTCAGCGTCTTCGACAACGTCACAGCCATCGAGGTTACCCTCATGTCAATATACCCATACTCATTCGCAGCGATCTGATAATATGTCCTCGGCCAGCAGTACAGGAACTTTCCCCTCCTCCCCGGGGCCTTCGCAGGGGCTTACACTCAATCCACCTCTTGCGCAACCAAATTCACTGTCACCCATCGTGAACCGCATGCGTGAGCGAGATGCGGACGAGATAGAGAAGTACATGAGGAGAAATCGTAGCGGAAGTGCGGGAACAGCGTCGACGGACAATAAATCTCAGAATGGAAACAACTTCACTTCAGCTGGTCCTTCGGCAAACGGTGATGATATCACCGCACTGGCTTCCTTAACCATCACCGGATCGACGGCACCTCGAAAATCTCTCAGACCTTCATTTTCTGCTGCACAGCTCCGCACAACTCCATCTCCTCTTGCCGCACAAACCCAGAACAGCCAAGCAGACGCTCTGAGAAATCGGTCCGGAACAAATCCATCCAGCGCGCGTCCAGCACAAGCTGCGGTTTCACCAATTCCCATTCTCACACGCGCATCTTCCTCAGATACCTCTCAACACGAAGAGAAGTTGGAGGGATCTGAGACATTTACCGGACCCCCCATGCTATATGCGCAGTTCCCAGAACCACCTAAAAAAGGGGTCCGCATTGCATCATCAGCCACTGCCGCAGCCATAAGCCGGAGACTACCCAGTATCTTTTCGTCCAAGTCCTCACCTGCTCAGCCCCCTCCTACTCCCATCCCTGTCAATGACCCACCCCAAGGTGATCATAGCCATCGGAGAGGCTCTTCAGCAGCTTCTAGTCGCGGATAGCTGGGAGGATAGTATTTTTGTTGTGCTATTTTCATCTGTACTACATACACCTGGTTGTATGTCACACTGTTCAATTTTCGTAGTGGGATTAGTTTTCGTCTGGACATTTTTATACACCCAGCATTGTCTGTTTGCACTAGTACTGTAGCACAATTTATCTGTAGCGATTGCACGTCCTCACTCATACATCAGACCCCAGATCTTAAGCCTTCAGATTTGCCAAGGGTAAGACCGATATTCGCTACCTTTGTTCGGAGAATGCCGATTACGAATGTTATTATAGCACTTGCCTCGCCTGCTCTGCTAAGGAGGTTTGCGCCTCTTTGCGTCAAGACTGCTGAACCTGATCAGCTTGGCAGTTCTACTTCGCTGTTTTTTATACCCTTGGTTTCCTCCTTGTCACCATCTTGAGCAGAAAAATGACCATTGCATACAATCCTGACGCGGACCCCGACCCAACCACCCAGATAGCATGGCCAGCTAGCCACAGGTCGCGCACAACATCTTATTCTCAACAAGAAACGCAGTCTGTCGAACAAGAATCACACCAGGAGGTAGATGGAAACGGAAAGCAGACAGACAGGTCTGGCAAGCAACACGCAAGCGAACCCGGGCGAACACGCTTGACCACATGGAATCTCATTACTCTCAGTATATCCATGGCTGGCGCCCAAATCGCGTGGACGGTGGAACTAGGGTAAGTTTCCAATACTACTGGTTCGCCTAAAATATTAATACAGTACGCCCGCTAGATACGGAACTCCGTTTCTCTTGTCATTAGGAATATCAGAACAGGTTACCAGCCTGGTCTGGCTAGCTGGGCCTATCAGCGGTCTTGTTGCACAACCTCTCATAGGTATGTTCTCTGATATAGGTTCTGGACAGTCGATTGAACAGTTCACAAGGTGCAATATCTGATTCGTCTACGTCGAAGTATCGGCGGAGATACTGGGTAGTCTTATCGACCGGTGCACTTGTCGTCTCAACGCTAGCGTTGGCGTATTGTCAGAATATCGCTGGTTTCTTTGTTGACATCTTTGGTGGAGGTGCTGGTGACTGGGATCCAGAACGCACGAAGCAGGTATGTTATTGTTCATCATTCCCCATTCATGTCTCTTATACTACCAGGCTGCAAACGTTGCGATCGGCATAGCTGTCTTCGCGTTCTACATTCTTGATTTTGCTCTTAACGCTCTCCAAGCATCTTTGCGAAATCTTCTCCTGGATATCACTCCCCCTGATCAGCTCAATGCCGGCAATGCCTGGCATAGCCGTATGTGCCAAGCAGGTAACATCGTTGGCTACGGGTTTGGTATGTTGTTGTCCATGTTCGTTTACCGACGCCGTGCTGACGCAATGTCAAGGCTTCATCCCTCTTGCGAAGCTGCCCTTCCTGAGCTTCCTGGGTGGCGATCAGTTCCGAAAGTTCTGTGTTGTCAGCATGACTATCCTTGTTGCCACTGTGTGGATCACTTGCTTCTGTCATGAGGAGAAAGCTTCCGTAGTAAGGAAGAATAATCAGAGGTTGGTGGATTGATATGGAACCGACTTGTTAGTTGAACGAACTTCTAGGCGCGGCAAGTTCGGTGAAATCTTGGAGAATATATACAATGCGATAACGACGCTTCCGAGACCTATCAGAAGGGTATGTTTTGTGCAGATCTTTGCTTTCATGGGATGGTGCGTGGTATGGGTGCTTCTTTGACCGGGTGTGCTGACGCGTCGAATCAGGTTCCCATTTTTGTTCTACTCGTGAGAAATCTCGAATTTAATCCATATCTCATTTTCTAATTGATTTTACGCACTAGTACCACATATGTTGGTCAAGTCATGGCCTATGAGACAGGTGAGGAGCCAGACAACGATTTGGCCACTCGTACCGGTGAATTCGCAATGTTGCTATACAGCATAGGTATGTCTTGATATATACCATTTAAAGCAAAACCTCACATCAACGTAGTGGCTGTTATTGCTGGCAGCGTACTTCCCCTTTTTGCACGACGTGACCATCGTCTTCTCCCTGTAGAAGGTGATGATGAAGATGCTCAGATTGAACGCTTCCGCGGTAGACTTCACATGTGGCGTCAAGAAGGTACTATAAAACTTCCCAAGATGCCATGGCTCCTCCGGGACATATGGACAGCGGCGATGATTTTGTTCACTTTGCTAACGTTCTCTACATTCTGGATAAGCACCGTCAAGCAAGCTACGGTCGCGATTAGTTTGATTGGGATATGTTGGGCTGTTGCATGTTGGGTGCCGTTCGCCATTATCATGGAGGTCAGTTATGTTCTTTTCCAACTGGATTTGAGTTGAATTGTCGTGAATTGTAGCTGTTGAAAGAGATACATGCAAAGATTCCACATCTACCTGAAGCGACAACTGAGGCCTCCGAGCAAGATCCTTTACTTGGTCGCTCCACGGAGGTCGAATCAAATTCTGATGCTGATGCTGAGGTCAGCGATAGTGAGACCAGGCCAGCAGGAGGCACGATCCTCGGCATCCATAACCTTGCCATCGTGATGCCACAATTTATCGTAAGTCTCGTCGATCTGTTCCCTTGAAACCTCACTCAGCTCCTCCCGTTTAGATCGCCCTCGTCTCATCTCTGATATTCCGTATCGTAGACGAAACCGCCGACGTCGTCACTCCCTCTCCCGATCTCGAGCCCGATCACAACACATACCTGGGTAAGAATGGCGTAGCATGGGTCCTGCGGTTCGGAGGTTTGTGCACGCTGATTGGCGCTGCTGCCTGTCGTATGGTGCCACCCACCAAGACAGAGCGTCAGATGAGGAGTGGGCTTGCTGTGCTGGAGGAGCTCAGGGCTGAAGAGGAGCCCTGATGTGATCTAGGGTGGACAAATCGTTGTATCATACATTACATTTTCAACAGCTGTATCTCGTATATAAGTTTTCCGTATTCATGTCTATCAATCACTTGTTCTATCTCCCGTTTACTACTCAAGGCCTCACGCGTACGCGCGGTGAAAACAAGCAAATAGAGGTCGGTATAAAACAAATGAGATAGATACAATAAACAAGCCGTCCGCTCGCCTGCGGACTGACGTGCCAAAGTCGTTGTATCGTTTTTGCGTCGTACCTTTGATCGTTCCATCACAATTTCTCATTTTGCATCGTTTCTTCCGATCTTTCAAAGCTTCGCATCGTATCGCGCACACGCTGTGCATTGCATCATTCGGCGTCGACAACAATATGTAGATATAGATGAACGCGAATTGCTTCCGCAGGAAGAAGTGAGATCGATCGATCGAATTAATTAGCTTCGGAGCACAGTGCGCCGGTACATATAATTTCATGCCAATCTGTAACTACAAAAGAAGTGAACACGAAATGTAGTATATAAATGTATATCGAAACTCAAGTTCCCTATCTTTCCCAATCACAACCACAACCATGTCCGTATCCCAACAGCCCCTTACCCCACCCCCAAATATGTCGGGGACCCAGTCAAATGTTACTACATCCGCTCCTCCTCCAACGAGCACGCTCATACGTGGTAAGTAAAATTCAAATTTCGTAATGAGTCCTTAATTGATGTGTGGCTGTGCCAGTCCTCATGAGGTTGGCCGGAACCAGCCATGATGCGTTTTTAGAAGGTATCGGAAACTCCGAGTCGACTGACTATGCCGAACGGGTGGTATCCAAACCCCTAAAATATGCAAGGTATACCTCTTTCGGCATCCTCGTCATCTGCGGCATCGCCGGCCAAGGTGTCCCATTGGCTCCCATCGCTTATGTAATTTTAAGCAATTGTCAGATAGGCTTGCCGCACTAGGTACGTCCAAATTTAACTAATATTTTGTATTACATAATACTGATATCCTGCCAGGTGTAATCACCTCATGGCACAACTTGGTGCGCCTGCGCAACCTGAAGGGAAAACCAATCGAAGTGAGTAATCTATTATTGTCATAGCTATTTATATTTATCTCATAATTACAGAAAATAGCAGCATCTAGACTGCATTGGTTCCTTCTTGCGTTTACTAATACCGCCACCGCCTTTGCCTGCATTTTAATGATTATTTATATTTTCATTTCTGCTTGGCATTCTTCATTAGCTTTACGCATATTTTTTTCCATATTTCAAGGTGGCTTAATTTTCGTTTATATTCTGTTTTGGTACGGTGTCTCTAGAGTCTAGACACCAGCTTACATAACGCCGGCGCGCTCTGTAGGGTAGTTGGCCAATTTAACATCATTTATCGTTTACTGCCACAAACAATGAAGTACGTCGCACTCCTTAGTGGAGGGAAAGACAGCTGTTACAACTTGTCCCACTGCAACGCCAATGGTTACCAACTTGTAGCTGCAGCGACACTCTCCCCGCAATCAGGAAAAGGTCTGACTTTATTTTTGTTTCACGAAAGCGCCTCATCTCCATAGATGAGATCGACTCGTATATGTACCAGACAGTGGGCCAAGACGCGATCGAATTTGTAGCTCGCGCTCTTGAAGTTCCGCTCTATCGACACGTCATACAAGGTGATGCTATCGAGCAAAATGCAGAGTATGGTTCGCGTAGTGCTGGGGGAGCTGGCGTGTTAGGAGATGAAACGGAGGATCTCTATACTCTATTAAAGCGTGTCAAGGTCAGATCTAACTCTCGCCAACTTATCTCACCCTGGTCTCATAGTAGTAAACCAACCAGGTTCACCACCCGGATGTGCAAGGTGTCGCAGTCGGCGCTATTCTCTCAAATTACCAACGCGTTCGCGTCGAACATGTGTGCGTATTGGCCACGTATAATTCAGTTCGTAATGTTCACGCCCAACAGGTGTCGTCGTCTTTCCCTCACGCCCTTAGCATACCTCTGGCAGCGCGATCAAGCCGAATTGCTGTCCGAGATGATTGCAGCCGGGGTTAAAAGCGTGCTCATAAAAGTAGCAGGCATCGGTCTGACAGTGAAACACCTAGGAAAAACATTAAACGAAATGCAGGACACCCTCACGCGATTGGTGCGTCCATTGCTTCTACACAAACATCATGATTCATTTTGTCGCAGAACAACCTTTATGGTTTGCATATCTGTGGTGAAGGCGGAGAATATGAAACTCTTACTCTTGACAGCCCGTCGTTCAAACATCGTATTGCGCTGGATGGAACAGAAGTCGTGATGCATACAGACAATGATTTTGCGCCTGTTGCATATTTGCGTATTAAACAAGCTTCGCTTCATCCCAAGGAGTCATATACAGATGGCAAGGTCGAAATTCCGCCACTCTTGGATGATAGATTCGGTGAATTGAAGAACGTGGTCGAAACTTCAGTCCTAGAGCGATACGAAAAGGGTTCTAGCGGGACATATGAACCGATCAACAAACTACACCACATCCCAGGCCATCCATCAACACACGCTATCGGATCATGGCTCGCGATCGGAAACATCCACCCAGACTCGTCTCTAGACTCAGAAATACCCCTAGAAGAACAAGTCCGCGACTGCTTTATTCAATTACAAGGTATCAATCTACCATTTGCATCATTTTCATATCCAGTCCCAATCGGCCTACAGGAATTCTTCAATCGCACGATCTGTGCATAGAAGATGTAGCTAATATCACGCTCTTACTGCCTTCCCTTGCTCCCAAGATATTTGCAGCTGCAAACAAGGCATACGCCGAGTTCTTTGGTGTCTCA
>NW_024540028.1:0-20928 GCF_016647785.1 Suillus fuscotomentosus | reverse complement strand
TTTCCTCACATTTATGCGCGATCGGTGGATCTAGACAAGGTGAAACGTCGTCATACAAGAAGCACAAGAATACTTACCACAGTAGGGTCAGGTTCTAGGTCAAGATCGACAGCCTCCAGGAGCTCACGGATGATCCCCTGCAGCGTTTCACGGATATACGTGACCTGTCGTGGGCGGACGTACTGCACCGCTATGTTAATATACATCGGATGTCCACGTACGACATCCGAAATCGACGGCGCGGCCAGGATTTCCTCACGGATCGAAAGCTAAAAGCAGTATCAATAATAACCAGACGTCACAAACTGCGGGAGGCGCACCTGGAATAACTTCAAGAAGAGATAATCCTCCCTTCGGTCCTGACCATACCCAAACAACGTGAGCACGACCCGCTCTGCCAACCGCCTGTGCTTCTCCGCTGTCTCGTCAGAAAGCTGAACGAAGAGTCCACCTAGATACTCTGCTCTCGTCTGCAAGAGATAGAATAGCTGTTGGTACAGTTCAAGCTTCTTCTTCGCTGCATGATCAAGAGTATTCGGTCCAGCAAAGGGGTCGCCATGCGCAGCAAGGATGGACGCCCTAGTGGCGTGAGCAGCAGCGCTGTCTGCACCGTACTTTTTCCGCGCCTTGATAAGCTCCTCGAAGGATTTCACATTCTGTACAACAAGCGCAATCTTCACGTCGAGATCACTGACATCGTTCTCTAAAGCCTGGTTTTCACGAATGCCTTCTACCACGCGCTTTCTCAGCCGCTCCACCTTGATCTCATCTTGAAAGTCCGACTCCGAATCGTCCAACAAATGCACGAAGTTCTTGATCGTTCCGACGGTGACGTTCTTGCCCAGCGTGAGTTGCCTGTACTGCTCCCTAGTCTCCTTTGCCCTAAAGAGCGACTGAATCTTGACAACCTTATCAAGATTTGTGCGATAATACTGAATCTTCGCACGGAATTTCTTCCGCTGGAGCACTCCACGGAACAAAGCCTGCAACATCGTCGCTGCAGGTTGACTCCGCCGCAAATAGTCTCGCCACGCATGGTAGTCCCTCCTGACGAGGTACCCCCGCGCCACTACCTGAAATCCGTTCACATCTGGAGCAACAAACTCTAGTTCTTTCTGCTGTTCACGGTGGCGGTTGCGCATGATCGCAGCTCGTGCAAGAGCCTGGAACCCTCCAATACTCGCTACGACCTTCACCTCGCAGAGGGCCTTTGCGACATTACGGTGCTGCTGTCTAGCAGGCTCGCACGTGCACGCGCTTGCAGACCGATAAGCATGGGAGTCGCGCGCCGCAAACCTCGGATGAGCTGAAGAAGGCGTTTGCGGCAAGATAAGTCCGCACAGCTGCATGTATGCGCACAACAGTTGCAGACACATCATCCAGCTTGGCGAGTTGCGTCCGTATGCGTCTTCGCACAAGAACACCGCGGCACTGTGCCTGCAAATCCACGATAGTCTCCTCCTCTGCATCCAGTTGTCTAAGCTTCTCGAAAGCATCCGTCGGAGGAGGGAAGCCGCGCGCAACAGCTTGGACATTCACCACAGACAATACTACCTCCGCACGCGCCAAACGTTTTCGCCACTTCGCTGTGGTTCCGCTGCACGATTTTGGCACGTGCAGTTGATTGCATCTTCACCACGATTGCACGGGCGCTCCTTAGGGCTGCTTTCAGCTTCTCGAATCGCCGACGTACGAGGACGCCACGAATCTGGGCCTGTGTCTTGACTAAGTATTGAGAGACTGCTTTGATGCGAGCGATGTATGCTCTCCAGCGCCGACGGACAAGTACGCCGCGGACAGCAGCCTGCAAATGAATAGCCCAGGGCGTCATGTCGCGCGTCTGCTGACGGGAGACAGAAATGGTGCGTCGGGCGAGAGCACCACGGAGATGTGCTTGCAGACGAGGAACGTATCGTTCGGTTAGACGCAAACGGACGCGTTGTGTCGCCTGTGCCTTGCGGACCAGAAAGCCACGGGCTATGCATTGAACCGAACGTATCGAGTCCTCATTCTCCAAGAGCAGACGATCGCGCACTATGAACAAAATTCATCCTATTGATAGATATCGGGAAAGTAAACAAGTAGGACGCACGTTCCTCCTCGCTTTCCTCTGGTTCAGGGGGTGGTGGATCAGGTTCCTCGTTTATTTCTTTTGCTAGTTCCCTGCCAACATTGCCGAAGTTGGGCATCGGAATACCTGCGTCAGTGAGACCCTTCTGCGTCTTCTGCAGCTGGTCATCGGAGAATTGAAGTTGGCCGAGAAGATCTCCGATACATTCGGCGAGACCACGGCGGGCGAGGAGGTGACTACGAGGTATTAGCAAATTCAAGCGTTTGCCGATCGGGAGGTGCTCACCTAAGTGCGTGTATGCAGTAAATGACCTTGGGAAAGTTTTTCTTCTCATATAGATCGGTCAATTCGAATATGAATCCCTTATGCAAATTGTTACTCGTCATATCTGATGCTGGAGGCGTGGCGACATACCTCGGGCAATCCTACTTCTCTAACAAAAACAAAGAAATGGTTGATATTATCCGAGTGGCGGAAATTTAACTTTCGGGCCTGTAAACAATCGGAGTTCAACCTCGATCACACGATCTTGGAATGCCAGCGCACCTCGTAAATTCTGAACCCTCCTTCTCCCTTGAAAACCCTGACAAGCCGTGCAAGCACAACACCATTCCTCATTCCTTCCTCCATCTCCACCACTCCAAAGCCTAGCTCTTCCCCAAGGCAACCCTCGATCCACTGCTGCGCCTCTCCTACATGGCACAGGTATTCATACGCTTGCAGTAAATGTCTCTGTACATCGGCCCATAGGCCTCTCGTCAAGCGAGAGGAAGGGAAGGTTGTCGGTGCAGTCGGACTCGCTGGCGTTTGATCCCGCGAAAGACGCAATCGCCCCGGAATTCCAGTAACATCGGAGGTATTTGACATCCCTGCTACAAGTTCTTCTGTAATAGGTGACGCTGGAGGTTCATACCTGGAATTACGACGTGATCGTCGCAACACCATCTGTGAATCATCCACATGAACGAGAGTATGCTCAGGTTGTAATGGGGGATTGGGCTTCTGCTCATCAACCCAGTCTTCATCGGCATCCCCGCTCGCGATGCGGGGCAGATGGCGTCCTAGTTTGTGTCCAGCAATTTGCCTATATGTTGATGACTTCTTTGACATGTATGAGGAGCGGTAAGGGGCCGGTGACATTACAGAAGAGGAGGTTGATGGAATGGATGTGGTGGAAGAACTGGGCGTATGTGGAGGGGTTGAAGAAGATGTGGATGCGAAGGAATTCTGAGTGGATGCGAACGAGGACGTGGGGGTATGCGTAGGAGATGGGGACGGGCGTTCAGAGAGGTTGAAACGCGAAGTGTATTCCGCAACCCGAGTTGTAATGTCAGGGGCACGGGAAGTGCGGTCCACGATTGGCAGGACAGCTGGTGAGACATTCTCAGCGGAACGAGACGTAAAATCAGAAGAACGAGAATCCAATCGGGATGTATATGCAGATATCCTGGAGGGAAGGTCGTTCAACTTAGATGTGAGGTCCGAAGGGTTATTGTCGGACACTCGCGAAACACGACTTGGAAGTCGCAAGGTATGGTCGGTAAGATCCTGGCTTGCAGAGATGCGACCGTGCAAGGTTTCCTTTTCCGGGAAGGGAAAAGATGAAGACTGTGAACCATAAAGTGACATGGGACGGCGGGGGATAGTTGTAGGTGTTGCAGGTGTGAACAAAGGCTTTGAAAGACTGGACGGAGTGTTGATCACCGTCGATGTGAATGGGTCGGGTATCCGTGATACTAGATCATGGGGAGCAGAATCCGGGGTGTTGCTGTCTATTGTACTTGGTCTCCGCGTGGGTGGGGAGGGGGAATCAAGGGATATGTATGCAGGTATATCATGATCAGCAAGTTCCTTGATGTCAGATAATGATGAAGAATGAAGAGATGATGTAGTTGGGAGGCATATACGATGAGGGGTCGGGGTCGAAAGTGTGTTGACAGACGAGTCAGGGTTCACGACAGATATTCCAGTAGTATTCGGGGACAAGGGAGTTGCTACTATGTGTGGTGGAAGGGATGCGGAGAAAGTATGCCGTTTGAGATAAGTTGAAGTGCGCTGCAAACTGGAATCTGTGAACGAGGAGATACTGTCACTACGACCCAGGCTAGAACGACTGGGTGTAGTTTCGATTTGCTTTGTTGAACTGGCAGACCTGCGTTCGTCGAGTACTGCCTCTGCACGTGCGCGCTCCTCCCACTTGTCGCGTACAGTGTCAACACTGGCACCCGGTCGATGTGAAGGTGTCCATCGTCTGGTAGCAGAAACCACAGGCGGACTAGAACCAGTTGTATTTGGGCTCACGAGGGATGTTGGACGCGATGAGATGGAAGAATTTCGAGAGTTTGTTGATGAACGAGAAGCAGTGCGCTGGAGCAGACGCGTCTGGTACGCGAAAGCATCTCGTTGCTTGGACGGCGACGACGGAGCATCAGTGGTCGATGGTATTAGCGCATTTGGTTTTTCCATGTCGTGTCAAAGTCGTCAGCACAACACGCCGCTCCAGCCTACTAGTACTATTTGTACGTATACCGGGAACAACATGAAGTCAGACCTAAAAGGATAGCTGATGTAATGAGCGCTTAAAGCTGTTTCTTAAATTCTTTGTACTAGACACGACTGCGCCGCGGCTTATGATGAGGCCAGCTAATCCATGCCTCCTGAATATTTATCTTTCATGGCTCGGTGTGAGCACCGTGACGCTGGCTTACTAGAGCCCCCATAATCTACACAAATACTACCTTTCCGTATCTCTACAGGCTTTTGGCGTAATCATCATACTCCCATGATCATGAAAATACTTTGGTTGAAAGGACAAACAAATCAACGAGCCAAGGAACTCTTCGTTCGGATACCTTCGCCGGCGAAATATATCCACACGGGGAAGGGTATACCAATGATGATGGCAAAACCTGCAAGCAGCGTATTGCCTCCGCCATAACCGAGCGTCGCAAACATCTGTTGTCCAAATAAAGGGAATGCGAACCCGAGGAGTGAACGGAAGGCCTGATGTGACGTATTCAGTGAACGCAAACGACGTCAAGGGTAGGGAAAACTGACAGAAGCGGCTGCAGTAGCGCTTGCAGCGTATGTAAATGTATCCACGAGATATAGTTGAATAGGGAGGCTTTCAAGAGGGTCAAACGTGAACAGTGCCAAACCTCGGAGGCACACCCACAAACATGTCAATATTCCGAATCCAAAGATAGAGGTGCCAATGATGGGCATCATAAAGTGGGCCTTGGCTTGGGCAGACCAGCCATACCAACTAATACATGTCAGACTGGGAGCAGGAACAAAGGGGTCCATCTCACAGCAGTCCCACTGGGACAAAAAACGACCCGAATATCAGAGCAGGCACACGCATCTCTGGTCGACCCCTCCCTCCATTTTTTGCAGTAAGCTAAATATAGAAGCTAGCAATTGAGCTGACACGTTCGAGGTAGAAGGAAGACATACGTATATGTAGATCTTGTCGGAAAGTTTGGCGCCAAACACGGTAGCAATTACGAATCCAAAACCAACTCCAATATATGTCAGACCTCCGATTCCAATGCTGAAGTGGTACACGTTTGCAAAGAGGTCTATGTAAAAATTGTTAATAATGGTGCCTGAATGCTGACCAGGTATGATCTTACCGGGGAAAGTAGTAAATAACAAGAAGTAGATACCTAACGTACGATCTCAGTCCGTATCCGATATAACTTAATGTAGTACTGACCGTACATCCTAAATAGATGACATGAGTCAGTGAGCTGCGCGACATCAAATTAGACTTACAAAGCCATATACAAACTCAAGATGAAGCATATGAAACTCCTGGTCAGTAGAATGACCGGTCGCTTGAGATTAACCCATAAGTAAACCCACTTGTCCATATGATGTGCGGCCAGGACAGGATGCCCTACAGACGTCTTTTCGCGATCTAGCACCATGGCGTTCAGACGAAACCTGATGACTGGTACATATGTTTCTCTCATGAGAGGGATGCCAAGTATTGCGGCAACACCAGAGATCGCAGCGATGACATAGAAAACATACTGTACACCAACTGACTCTGCGATGAAACCCCCTATAACAGGACCGATAGCGGGGCCTATGAGTGAACTTCAGTCAATGTCATACACCGTAAAACAAGGAAAGACTCGCCAAGCATAGGTCCAATGCTGTATAGTGCCATAGCTGAGGCGCGCTCGTGTTCCAAAAAGAGATCGCTGATAACACCTGAGCCACATGCTATAGGCGCACTCCCCGCCAATCCAGCTTCGTAGAAAGTTAGCAAAAGTTGCAGCTCCGACAGCTCCATACGTACCTAGAAACCGGAACACGAGCAAGGACATGGTATTGGCTGACAAAGCGCAGCCGAGATTGAACGCGAGAAAGAAGAGGTTTCCTAGGTGGAGCACCTTGAACTCATTCAGGCAAATGGTCTCTTCGATCGGATGTAGGAAGAGCACCACGCACCCACACACGACCGTATACTTCCGATAAGGGTGCCGCGAATAATAGACCAATGGCATACGATAGAACGAAGATACTCAGAGTCAACGCTAAGATTGTTGGATTGGTTATGCCAAATTTCATGGCCAAGTCAGGCAAACCAGGTGCCATGATAGCGCTTGCTAATGGTGTGACAAGCGTGTACAGCGAGACCTGACACGACACTGACATGAGCCCTAGTGAACTGAATTCGCTGATGGAAGAACTGACGACTGTAGTGGTTATCCATTTCTTTGCGAGAGGCCAATTCCTGGGGTTCGCTGGGTCGTGTTCCCATTCATGCACCTCATCATTCGACTTATCCAAGGCTTCGGCAGCCCCGCCTTCGCTACATGTGAGTTGAGGATGAAGATAATTCGTGCCATCTCGGTGTGGTGCACGAGCAGAGGAGACGGTTCCCAGAGGAGAGTCCGACATGTACAAGCGTTGCACTGGTAAGCAGGGAAGACGACCGAAGACGATTCAGGGGACAAACTCCTTAAAAATAGCAGATGACATCCTGACCAGGCAGGTATTGCTATTACGCTTTATTCCTGGAGGCCGCTGGTCACGTTACCGACGGGTAAGATCTCACCCGAGGACTTTGGGACGTCTACTTACAAACGATCGTTCGAGTAGCCCCATATTACGCTTCATGATCGGCGCCAGTCAGCGCGTGTCATCTCGTAGCGCTTCGAACGAGTCAAAATTTCTTCCAACTAAGTCCGCAGTTTCGTCTTGTTTGTCAACCTCAGTTGCTTTGCTGCATTGTTGGCACCTCAGGACCAAATATGAAGCCCAGGCAATCAGCATCGACTTGAAGTTCTTTGAAGGTTGTATCCCTCGTAGCCTGAAGGCTAATATTGACAAGTTTCCTACATACGTACACTCAGACACGAGATAGGTTGTTATGTAAGACACTAACCAAACCATCATTTTATCTTCGGAGATGATCAGTGCATTCGCTCGCAGTCCGACCCCTAGGACCTTCATAACCTTCGCTTTATCGACCATTACCAACACAGACCAGCACCCGAGTGATATAATGGAACTCACTAGAAGTCTCGTGCTGGCCTCTCTGCTCCATTTACACCCTCGATTTCTGCATAGCCCTCGATACGTCAATCCAATGCAGGCCGTTCAACTGGCCGCTGCTTGATCGGCGTCTGCATCGTGGCAGTTAAGGTCAACTTTGCATATCACTGCTGATTTATCAAAGATAAGACTGGCATGCATGTCAACGATCCAGATCTTCGATTGTTCGGCCTCCGTGATCAGCGTATTCAATGGACCGATTGGTCTACACCAAAATGAATCCACACGGTATGGTTTGTGATGAGGCCAGCACGCGCCAATGCGATGAAGAAAAATTGGAACTCAGATTTCTCGACCCGCATGAAGAGGACCTCACCGGGTGTAGAGGAATCTTGTCGCGCACTTTTAAGAAGGACACGGCTGGCGACCAGAGCGAGAGTGCAGGAATTGCAGGAGTATACTGCAACACAATAAGGAAAACACAGAGGGCAAATCCGAGTCCGCATGCAGGATCCTCAAAAAATTCTTTACCAGAACATCATGGTACCGTAGAGGCTACTTTCTGCGTATGTCCCTGGTTGAGGTTAAGCTAAGCCTTGAGCATTTGGAAATGTGTGATTGTCAGGAGTGCCTACTGCCCGTGATCATACATCGCTTAACAATCACACTGCTCGAACGCAATGATGAGAGAAACACGACTTCTGCAAGGTTACCAAGGTATTGAAGGGACATGACCGTCAAAGTTCAAGTTGAATCCAGGTTGCTCGCTTTGTAAGCAATTGGACATGTACTTCTAACATAACCCGCGTGATCTAAAACTGTATACCGCGATGCGCGATGTGAGCGCGTCAATCGAGAGCCTTGTCACGTCCTTTGTCCCCCAGACTCAGTCTAATACACGTCTCAAAGAAGAACTAATAGCACATTGCAAGGATATCCTCGCAAGGTAACAACGCCCTAGTCCAGCTTGTGGCAAATGTTACTTACCTGTTCTCTAGTAATATTGGCACCGCACACGAGAATGACACTGGTCATTTAGCGGCACAGATAAAAAGGCATTGTATGCATCACCCAAAGATCGCGTATTCCTAATTGTGACCGTATTCTTTTGCAGTGTTACAATCTGAATCTCCGAGCAATGCATCGCTCAAGTTCACTAATCTCCTCTCGCGATTACTAGATCAAGTGAGTGTACCGATCGTGTTGGTCGCGCGTCTTATCTCTGCGTAGCCTATTCTCTCTCGCAAACACGAGTCCCTCCTCTTTCTCTATTCTCTCGCATCCTCCTCACGCCAGCCAACCTCAAGCCCCTTCCTCGCGTCTCTCCAGGCCCCGCTTCGTCCATCCACAATTCGTACCACTAGTCCTACTCATCTTCCGCGCTCACCACAGCCAAAAGGCAATTCGAAAGCAGAGATATTGCGTGAATATCGCGCCCGTACTGGTATGCATTCCTTTGACACCCTCTGTGGGACAGAACGCTCAAGTGCTAATGAAGGACGACGCCATCTCCCCGAACACTTACTTCTTCGCGACACGTTATATCTCTTACAGGGAATTTCTGGAAAATATGTACACTTGTCGCTCTCAGACAATGGCGCCCAGCCCAAACTCGTTTTTGTCGAAGATTCTGTAAGCAATTTTAAATGAATGTCATATCGTGCTCATCTTACTCACAGAAATATATCATCCCTCCTTCAACTAAATCCCTCGTTCATCGCCTTTCCGAGGTAGGTCATCTCTACGCGCGCATAGCCGCGTTCGTCAACACACAAGATCGGCCATCCGTCGGTATGATCGAGCAAAGCCTTTGCCATCACCTCCAGACGCTGCTTACCGAATACTACCGACTCATCGCCGTTCTAGAGTCTCAGATGGGCAACACATCCAACTCAGCTCCAGGCGCACAATCGGATCCTATAGGAGAGGAGACCGGCCTCACCCTAAAACGTCTCGATGTCTGGATAACAGAGTGGCGTCTCCGCATGCGCATGATGAGCGTCTGTGTTGAGGGTGCACATGACGCACAGGGTGGGGCACTCGTTAACCTCATTCATTCATACACCGACAACGGAGACCCATTCGTCAGAAAATTTACTGACCAACTTTTGGAAGAGGTGCAACATCTTTATTTGTGTTAGTTAGCCCACTGCTTCATGCTAATTCAATTTCAGGTATCCACTCCCTTCTTCAATACACTGCACAAATGGCTCTTCTCCGGCGAGCTCTATGATCCCCACTCTGAATTCTTCGTTTCAGTCGACCCATCACTTGCGCATCTTCAAGGACTCCATCCCTCAAGTCTTGCAGGGGGCATCGACGCATTCGGTGAGGATTCCGTTAGCGCAGACAGAGGCGACGGTGGAGGCGGTCTCCGCGTATGGGAGGCGAAGTATCGCTTTAGAAAAGAGATGCTCCCAATGTTTGTGGGCGAAAACTTTGGAAGAAAGATCTTTTCGACGGGCAAGAGCTTGAATTTTATCAGATACAGTTGTCACGATTCAGATTGGGTAGCAACGAGAGAGAAGATGAGCAATACGGGCGGAAGTGAGTTCTGTACTTCCACTCACTTTTATGTTGATACTTATGTTTTCCCATAGTTCTCAAGTACAGCGATATCGCAGGACTAGAACGCAGCATCGACAGTGCATACAACACCGCCTCTGCTCGCTTGTTTGAAGTCTTCACTGAGAAATTCCGCCTCCTTGATCACCTCTCCGCGCTCAAGCACTACCTCCTCCTTGGCTACGGTGACTTTGCTGAGCAACTCATGGAATCGCTTGGGTACGTAATTCATGCTATCATTTCACTCATGCTAACGGGCGCACAGGCCCTCTCTCGCCCGACCTGCCAACACCCTATACCGACACAACCTCACAGCAACACTCGAGACAGCCATCCGTACTTCAAGCGCACAAAACGACCCACCGGATGTTCTCCGCCGCCTCGACGCTCGCATGCTGGAATACACGCACGGCGAGCTCGGGTGGGACGTCTTCACGCTCGAATACAAGGTCGACGCGCCGCTCGATACCCTCCTAGACCCCGGGTCTCTGGAGAAGTACAAGCGGGTCTTTGCACATCTGTGGGCGATGAAGCGCGTTGAAGGCGCGTTGAGCAGTGGCTGGATGAGGGTTGCGGGTGCTGGACGAGTTAGAGGGCGGTTGGAAGGTGAGTTGATTATGCTGCGATGTTTTCTTCCTGTCATAGACTGTAGCTGCGGCGCTGACGAGCAATATAGAACTGGAGTATGACTGGCACCAGATCCGGATCACGACTTCAGAAATGATACATTTTATTCGTCAGATGCAAGCGTACACACAGCTCGAGGTCATCGAGTGCTCGTGGAAGGCTCTTATGGAATTCTTTGCGAGACGAGAGGGTGATCTCGACGCTATGATCGACGCTCATCAATCGTATCTTGATTGTATGGTCAAGAAGGTATTGCTGATCAGCTCCAAGGCAGGGAGAGAGGTAAGTTGGGCTTGCAAGTAAGTTTGTCGCGAGCTTACCGTCATGCCAGGAGAGCTTGTTGACTCAAATTCGGGAGGTATTTTCGACGATCCTTCAGTTTCGCGAGGCAATTGTAAGCATTTCTTCGTCCTCCCTTACTCACGTGTTTCCTTCCTAACAAAAATTACCACAGGATAATTTCTATAATTACACCCTAGCCGAGTCAGCTCGGTTAGACCAAGCGCGGGATGCCGCCCGCGGGGTGTACACTGCACCCACCTCGCTCGCTCACACCCAGTCGCTTTCTCAGATTCGCAAACTCCTCAAGGAATATAGCACTGCATTCAGCGAGCGCATGCAAACTATCGTGCAGGCTTTGCAGTCGCATCCAGATTTGGATTGCCGGTTCCTTGGCATACGACTTTCATTTTCAGAATTTTATCGTTTGAAGAAGGATAGGGAGGTTCTTGCAACGCAGAGATTGTGATCATGGGCGTAAGAGAGTGCATTTATAAAATATGCTAGGAGTACAGCGATGACATAAATGATATGAACAAGTTGACTACAACGTCGCCGAAAGAATTTGAACTTTTCAAAGTTGTATCTTCGGCTCTCTGTACAATCTAAGTGCAAGCGATGAGCAAACTACAGATACAGAGCTAGGGCAACCGATAAATACATGGTCTGTACCCCATGGTCAGGCCACTCACGATAATGCCATGGCCAATGATGCCCATACGGGAGCTAGACGCACATGTCCAGCAGGATATACCACACCAGCAGCGATGGGGACTGCAATCACATTATACATAATTGCCCACAGCTACCGACTATATAAGTGACGAGTAGGGTGCAGGGGGATTGGAGAGCGTACAAAGTTAATTTTAACGCGATTGAGCACTTTTGTCGAAAGATTGCTCAAAGTGACTAGACTTTTGAGATTTGAAGATACAAGAATGAATGAAGCGCTAGATATTGCGACGTCGCCTGAAGTATGTCAGTATGTGTGCCGTTAAACAAACACTAGAACTCACTTCCAGATCCGATGGCTATTCCTATGTCACTAACTGCTAGCGCCTGAACCAGTGAACACAAGATACAAAACCCTGTAGAGAGAACTCACGGGTGCGTCGTTGATACCATCCCCAACCATTGCGACGATACATCGTTGATTTGACGTTGATCTGGGCAACATACGCTGCCATCGCGAAGAAGGACGTCTGGCGCCATTGTGCTGCAGCCACTCGATCTTTTCAGCCTGCGTGAGAGGTCAGATTACGTGACGGGGATTCGAATATCAAGGCCGTACTTTTTGCTGAGGTAAAACTCCAGCAATGACGTTCATTTCAGGAATGCTCACAGATTTTGCAACTGCTTTTGCCGTCGTTTCGTTATCCCCTGATAGCATCCATGTCCCAATGCCCTGCTCCTGCAAATGACGTATAACACCAGTAGCTTCCCTCCTGATGGGATCCGACACAGCGAATATAGCTGCGACGACGAATTTATTGTCAAAGTCTACGACCGTGACAGCGAGGAGGACGATACTCTTCGCCTCAGATTTCCATCTATCGAGCACTTGGAGAACGTCTGGAGAGAGCAAGACATCGTGGTCTCGCATCAGGGCTTCGTTTCCTACTATCGCCTTGCGTCGCATTTCTTCGAAATCCGCTTTGACGCCTTTACCAGCAATTTCATCGAACGCGTTGCCAACAACAGACACGGCACCATTCTCCCCCGCATACTGCCTAATTGCATTTGCGAGCGGGTGAGATGATGCAGATTCTAACTCCGCGGCGATTCCGAGAAGCGTCTTTCCAGGCACCGACGAGAGCAGGATCTCGGCATCAGACACTCGGGGCTCGCCACCTTCAGTGAGTGTTCCGGTCTTATCGAACACAACGACATCAAGTTGCGCCATGTCTTGGAAAGCCTCACCACCTCCGCGGGCCAAGATTCCACATTTAGCTGCAATGCCGGAGCCTACAAGAAGAGCGGTAGGTGCTGCCAGGCCAATGCCACAAGGGCACGCCACGACGAATACTGCGATTGCAAACTCGAGAGACCAGATGACTACAGAGCTGATGTCAGTACAAAGTTAAATGAATCGCCTGGAAGACACTCACTCCATCCGCCTTGACTTGTATCCAAGTAACTCCTAGAGATAGCACCGCTAACACCCAAAGCAAGCCATATCAACCAAGTAACGATCGCCAATAAAGTGATGATCGGGACAAAAACGCCGGTGATGTGGTCTACAATACGCTCAATCGGTGCCCTGCGAGTCTGGCCCTCACGGACAATCTGCACAATCTGGTCCAGCCTACAGAACTAGGTCAATACAATATTTGCACCATCAAAATTAATCGGCTAACATTGTGACACCACCAATAGCGTCCACTCGAACGTCTACTGCCCTAGACATGTTGATTGTTCCAAGAAGAACCTTGTCCCCAGCATTCTTCTTGACGAGTCTAGCCTCGCCCGTCAAAGAGCTTTCGTCAAAGGACGTCTCCGCACCAGACACGATTGTACCATCTGATGGTGGCGTGGCACCATTTTGCACACGTACCACATCGCCAACCTCCAACAGGTCAACAGGCACCCTTTCGAACCTGAATGCAGGAGACGCAATAAAGCTACCGTTATCAAATGACACGTCACATTTTTCGGGATCATTGCGGGGAACGATCGCGGGGGTAGTAGAAGCAGAAGCAGAGTTAATGGTCAGTAGAAGAGCTTCAGAGGGGCGAAGCAAGCTGAGCGCAGTGATTGCATCAGCAGTCCTCACTTTACTATATGCGTCGAGGTAACGCCCTGATAATTTATATGATATCAGGCAAGATATGCAACACATGGGCCCTACTCACCAAGAAGTAAAAATAGGGTCAAGAACACGACAGCGTCGAAATATGTGGTATCTTGTGCTGTACCGCTACTCGCAGGTGGCTGTGTGGCTGCAAGAATGAGAAGCGCGATCGACGAAAAGTAGGCCACAGATACTCCGGTAGAAACCTATTTAAACATGTCATCCCCTTATGACATCGCGGATAACACGGTGCATACCAGAAGGTTCATACTCCCAAATCTAGTAAAGCGCTTGATAATGGGAGACGTGCTTCCTTTCCTCCATAAAGACCTGATTTCTTTGATACTTCGACGATGAAATAAATCGGCACCATAAAAGTATACTGGGGTTGCGAGAAAGAAAAGCGCCCACTCAATCCGGGACGCATTTCCTTTCCACATGGGCTCCATCAGGTATTGCTTCGTGGGACTTGGAACGAGACTCATGTAAACTACGCCGATGATGAACGTGGGTATCGCCATTATAAATGTGAAAAACAGGCGCAGAAGCAAGGCTCGTTTCTCGCGCTGCTGCATACTGCGTGTGAGCTCTTCGAGCGTAGGTGGACAATGAATCGATACGGAGTATGATGTCGGCTCCACAGACACGATGGACGAGATGATAGAGCGGATGGTGAAGTTCGGAGGTGATGGCTTGTATGATACTTGCATTATGGGGTCCAATTGGTTTGATAACGATTTGATAATGGCAACGTCTGGCTGGAGCCTTTGTAAGGCAGTCATAATCTTTGCTGGACAGTTTCTGATTAACAGATATCAATAAGACTGGATGTGACAACAGTGCAAATCGACGCACTGGCAATACATTCCATCAACACGAAGGGATAAAGTCCGAGGACCCGTTGCACTTTCTGATGTTGATGGGATGAGTGGCTCGACCTTGACGACGTCGACTTCGTAACCACAGTCATCGATCGTTTCGGTCACAGAACCAACAAGGTCCCTTCGAGCAACAACCACCGAGGCGGAATGATTAAGCAGGTTAACGACTACTTCGGAGATCCCAGGGAGTTGCGAGACCATTTCGGTAATAGTACTTGGACATGCGGAGCATGTCATGCCACCTACGGACAATGTGACGAGATGGGGCACGTCATCAACGCTAACTTTATGCGAGGATCTTGGACTTAATTCTGGGTCCTTCTCTGATCCCACCATCGTAGAGCGATGCGTCGGAGAAACACTGTTGGAAGTTAGGTCGCCGGCATTACCCCGCAAGGGCAGTGGAACTATGTCCTGGAGTGCCGTAGCGGTTACCTCCTGACACGACAAACATTGTTGTATATGCTTTTGACGTTTTCCAGAAAGCGCGGTACTCAAATTCATTTGTCGTGAAAGCCTTCGCTCAGAGGCTGGGTCGGATACATCAAACCCAGCGTCTTCGAGGATGGCATGTATGGAGTGTCTGAGTATTGTAATGGCATGCCAGACTGTCACTGACTGGTGGACGATGGATATGTCTACCCTCGTTGGAGGGGGTGACAGAGAGAAGAGCACTTGGTTAATTGTGCTTACACAACTGCGAAAAATAATAACATTAGCAGAATAACATCAAGACCGTTATATATGTATACCTGCTGCAGTGAAGATTAGATACGAGGACAGTGGTGTCATGCGTCTGACTCTGAGACGGCATCACGGTATTCATAAGTGTGAAATAAGAGATACGATGGGTGGGAAGAGATGTATGGGAGTTGGGGGGACATTATATAGTGGTGAAAAGGCCTAACTTTTATCAGTAGCCCTGGTCGGTTGAAATTTGAGGAGTATTAGAAAATAAAATCAGCAAAATTGCCTCAACTTGAATGTTATTACGTCATATTATTAGGTGTTTCCTGAGAGCCTCATCTTTAAGTTTGACCCTCGGTTTGCCGTGAGCGAGATGTCAAGGTGAGCAGGATGTTAACGGGCCTCCAATCTCACCTGGATGGCTGACCGCTCAGCGCTAAGGCCTAACCCTCGGAGTAGAGTATTTTCAAATGTAAGTAATTCTTCTCATCACATAAACTCAGGGACCAAATGCGAAATTTCGCTGTCGACTCATGTGCTGGTACTTATAATTAGACACCAACTCGGAGGTAAGAAAAACTTCTCAACAAATAGGAATCCAAACCGACCTGGGTATGGCGACCCATGAGTGACTCTCCTCTCGCAAATTAGGATATTTCAACCCACTGAGGTGGCAAATGTCCCCTCTCTCCCCACGTTGGACCTCATGCCTTCCGCACCGTCATTGCCTTGATTGGGCTATTGATGTTGCGTGAGAGGTCAATGATCCATTAACTGGAGGTCGGCGGGAGCGAGCGACCCATAGAAGTCCTAGATCAGCATCTTCAAACAGACAAGCAAGAGCTCTGAATGGTGGTAGCCTCTTGTCGGCCGCAGAACGAACGAACGAGCACTGATGCCAGTTACCGAAACTGGTCATCCTCGTTGCTGGCAGCAAGTACTTAATATCCCAGTCAAAACACGCTACATGCATGCACATACGTGTGTACAAACATCTCAAAATGATCTGGGTAAGGCCGTATATAAGAACAATGCGTTTTGGTAGTATCCAGGCGTGCGAGACTGTATATCATGTTTCGGCTACGAACATTGCAAAGCGAGTACGACGACAATAGATGAGAGCATCATGAATGTGATGAGTGGGTGTGAATAATGTAGTGAGCGAGTGAGACGAGGTTGGTCATGATACAGCGAATGAACTGATGGAACGAGAGCAGTGACAAAGAGCCTGAGAATGAGAGGCCACGACGAATGTAGAGACGATGTTTGGGGCTGTGAAGTGAAGAAACGAGCCTCTCGTTATGCAGTTGTGGGCCGCTTCCTCGTCCCCTGGGACTCCTTTGAATGCACTGGTGTCTATGTTCGAGGAACTGACAACGAGCTCGTTGTGCGGCACTCTGGTAGTCTTTCCGTGAGATCGAGCCTCCTTTAGTATGCTTCAAATGAGATGTGGTTCCACCTTCATGTTGTTGTCCCCATTCACTACGGCAAAATCCTCTAGACACCGAGTAAGCTATAAGTGGACCACGACACGTTACCAGATGATCAACTTAGCCATTGCACGTATTTGCTTTGCCTTAACTAGTAGTTCCTTCTTTGCTCCGATAGCAGGATTGAATTGACGGTCGTTGTGAATTTGACATGGGAAAGGGTAGACACGTCATCGGGAGCTTCATGCAGCACGCGATCCTGGAACTGGGAGGAAAATGATATTGAGTGCTAGGAAGTGGGACACGTGTCGCCAGAGTCATCGACGTTGGCCGATGCATTGGCGCGACTGCTGAACTGAGCTATGAGATTGTCCTGGACCCTGGTGAACTGAGTCGATTCCGGCTAGTACTGGGAATGCTCAGGGTAATGATGGCATCTCTACAGTTGTACGAGTACCATTTCGACTCGGAGACTGTCTCGATTGATCTTGTTCGAAAAGTGCACATACATCATCCTAATTAACTGGTAAGTAACTAATTCTGATGCAAAAAATACAACCTATGTATCCGTCGAAGATGTCTCCTGGATTGAGTCTGTTCTCTTCAGCTGCCAGTCTCCATGCAGCAATTATCATCGACCAGGTGGCTGGTAAACACGACACTGGTCACTGTGAATTCATTGTCTAGATAAAAAATAAGATTACGACGCACTGCGATATTCAATATTCAATAGCCAAAGATGTGGATGTGTGTGCACATGTTATGCTTCTGTGTGCCGAAGTCGTGTTTCGACTGCAATACTGACTTGGTAGTATTTATCGAGCAAGAGCAAATACGTTGAATACAACACATCGGGGTGAACGATATTTAAAAGAGGTTTATATGTTGTACAAAATGTGAAAACAATATTTGATATTTAAACTAACATAAAGATGGGTGCACTACTTCAAATTTTGGTGGTGTTTTGTGTGTCATCCAAAATATCAAATATTCACAACCATATTCCCACAGACAATATGTCAACAAATATAATAAATATAATCAGATTTTCCATGTCTGCTTCAATTTAAAGTTTGATTCTTACATAAAACTTTGGAGAAAACTCGAAGTTTTGCCAAAGCTTGACATTTAAATCGAGTTTTAATGTCATGTCATCTGTAAAACTTCAAGTTTTCTCCAAAGTTTTACATGGAAATTGAACTTTAAGTTGAAGCAGACATGAAAAATCTGACTATATTTCTTATGTTTGTTGACGTATTGTCTGTGGGAATATGGTTGTGAATATTTGATATTTTGGATTACACACAAAACACCACCAAAATTTGAAGTCGTGCACCCATCTTTATGTTAGTTTAAATATTAAATATTGTCTTCACATTTTGTACAACATATAAACCTCTTTTAAATATCGTTCACCCCGATGTGCAAGTCGATGGGTGCCCCGGTGGCAGTGTAACTTAAAGTTAGCACGTGAGCGCTACCAAGCTCCAGCTGCAAACACATTTATCAACGCAAGCAACTGTGATGAACTCATTTAGCGCCCCTCCATTACCTCCAGGGTGGACGGAGCACGTTGGTATGTGTCTCAAAACGCACTAGGCGCTCTAGTTGTTAACCTACATACATACAGGACCTGCGGGCCAACCATACTACTACCACGCCGGGACACGAGAGTCTACCTACGTTCGGCCACTTCCTGCGTTCCCTATTATCTCACAAGCTATCATCCCGCAGCCTCCAAAGAAGAAAGACAAACCGTCGGTCAAAACCCCGATACCTGGTACAGAATGGCTTCGTGTAACGACGACGGAGGGGAACATATTCTATTCACACAAGGCGAAGAAGCAGAGCGTGTGGACCGTGCCGGGGGAAATAAAAGATGCTCTTGAAGCATTTGAGCGTGCCGAGAAACATGAAGACGCGCAGAAGCAACAACAGGAAACAAAGGGAGAGGACGTCGAGAAGTTGGGGTTCGAGGAGGAGCAGGAGCTCAAACGGATTAAGACAGAAATGCAGAGCCTTGTAAAGCGAAAAGCGGAAGAACCTCAACCTTTGGACGAGGTTGTGATTTCGAAAAAGGCGCGAGTAGAAGAAGAGGTTGAAGGCGAAGAGGAGGACGAGGACGAGGAAGGGGAGGATGAGGAAGGGGAGGATGATGATGACGATGAGAGCGAGGAGGAAGAGTGGCAACGCGAGGCTGCTGCACAACTCGCTGCTGAAGCAGAGGAGGAGAAGAAGAGGCTGGAAGAAGAAGCTAAGTTTGCACAGGAAGCAGCAGACACAGAAACCAAGAAGATGCAAGAAAATGAGAGGTCTCAGCTCAACATGCCCGATCGCGTCGATCTCTCTATTGAAGAGGCTAAGGCATTGTTCAAGGTCCGTCACTACCTCTTGATTGATGACACCTTGGTTAACTTCATCAACCAGACCTTACTTAGGGAAAAGGATATCAGTCCTTTACACCCTTGGGATACTTCATTACCCTTGTTTATATCAGATCCGCGCTACGTCCTACTCCCTTCTGTTTCAGCGCGTCGTGATGCATTCGATGAATACTGTCGGGATCGTGCGCGCGAACTACGGCAACAAAATGTCAAGAAAGAAAAGGCAGAAGCAAATCCTAAGGAAGAGTATGAACGACTTCTTAGCCAAGAAGTGAAAAGCACGAGAGCATCCTGGTCTGACTTTCGAAGGACATGGAGGAAAGACCGGCGATTTTACGGATGGGGGAGAGATGACCGAGAGCGAGAGAAACGATTCAAGGAGTATCTCAAAGAGCTTGGAGAGAGTACGAATTTTGTTATGCTTCACGAGTGATGTGTTTGGCTGACATTTTTCAATCTAGAAAAGCGTATAGCCGCCGAGAAGGCGGAGGCGGATTTCTTTACTCTTCTGCGGGAGA
Organism: Suillus fuscotomentosus; assembly: GCF_016647785.1. Lineage (NCBI taxonomy): Eukaryota > Fungi > Basidiomycota > Agaricomycetes > Boletales > Suillaceae > Suillus > Suillus fuscotomentosus. Next base: position 1,184 of record NW_024540028.1, on the reverse strand, counting down.
GCGGTATGGTCAGGTCAGATTCATCATGGAAGGACGTAAGTATCTGCCTTATCGTCATCCGATATGCTGAAAGTTTGTATTCTAGGTGAAACGAAAATTATCCCATGACGCACGATATGGTGCTGTCGGGTCTTCGTCTCTGCGTGAAGAGCTATTCCAGACCTTCCTCAAGGCACACGGGTCTTCATCTTCGCATTCAACCTCTACTAAAGTTACAGATGAACGGGAAAACATGATACAGAAGAAGATGCCGAGCAAAAGCGCAGAGACAATAAGGAACAAGCCCTCAAAGAACGTGACAAAAGGTGAGAGCTGATCGTAGTCGTATGGACGCCGAAATAGGGCGCTCCAAGATGGGTTTGAACCTGGAGGAAGGTGAAGAGAATTCCGGTGAGCCGCCTTACTTTCCATAATTCAAGAGTCCAGGTCACGTCGCTCAAATTCTTTCCATTTTCTTGTTTAGCACACTGCTTACAGACGCAGTGCGAGATCCACAGGTACGGTTACTTTTTTCTTCGAGGCAGTCACTAATCCACATCTCATCATAATCGCAGGCTACCTGGGAATCGATACGTCCCCAACTACAAACCGATCCTCGATTCAATAACTCCCCTCTCCCTGTAAATCAGCAATTGCATCTCTTTCAATACACATATGAGTCAGTTGCAGATGAAACATTTGGCCGGTCTACATTCGTTGTTCCAAGCCCATGCTCCATCCTTAGCAACGCCATTCTCTGCTCTTCCGCTTGAATCCATATTAAAATCGCTTCCGGTGACAAAACTCGCCTTTGACACTCGTGGTCTCCAGCATGAATATGAGAAATGGCAACGCGAACGGACATACGAATGCAGAAAAGCATTCGACGAGATGCTTGCGGAGAATTCCTTTGTTGAGTTCTGGGGAAGACTGGGGAAAAATCGGAGGTGAAGGAGTCGAGGGAGGGGTCAAAGCAGATGATTTAGGTGAGGATGAAGGCGAAGCTTTTGGTGGAAAAGTCGACATGAAAGCGCTCGCAAAGAGTGTGGACCTTTCGGACATCGAGAAAGTGCTGAAGGTATGGCCAGTCGTTCGTGGAATGGATGTGACAACTAATTAATTGTTAGAATGATAAGAGATACATTATGTTCGAGCATGTGGCAGCACAGCGGGAACGATGGTTAAGGGTGAGTTGAAAGAAGGGT
>NW_024540027.1:0-20966 GCF_016647785.1 Suillus fuscotomentosus | reverse complement strand
GATTTGTGGTCATGGACAAAAAGCATCACCCACCCCTCTAATCAAGCTCTTGGTATCTTGGTCAATCGCTCTATCCTCAGGGAATTGCAGCTCATCCTGCAGGACCCTGACATACATGTCGGAGTGGTTATTCGCCCAGAATGGCGTCTATTGCGCATATCAGTAGCCGTCGAAGCTTTAACCCAGGGCACTTACAATTTCCCGTCAGCATCTCATAAAGCATGGTGCCAAAACTCCACCAGTCGACCTCGTAACTATATGGCAGTCCTTGGATCACCTCTGGAGCCAAATACTCTGCTGTGCCACAGAAAGTCGTCGTCGCATCCATAGGGCCAACAGTCTGTCCATGCCATCCCATTACAACGTCTTGACTCTTTTCGCCCTTCATCCAGGGCGGCGTCGCAGGCTCACTGCCCGGAGCTGAATAGAACTCGCCTCGTGTGGGAGTAGGAGGCGCGGTCGTTGCAGCTACACGGCGTGGGAACTCTTTTGAGAGGCCAAAGTCTGTCAGTACGATGTGCCCATCTGCACCAATCAGGATGTTTTCAGGTTTCAGGTCACGGTAGATGACGCCGGCTGCATGCAGGCCCTCGACACCCTCGACTATCTCCGCGGCATAAAACCGGGCACGGTCCCCGACCTAGCCTACCCCAACGTGCAAGCTGCGTGGCAAGGTCACCGCCTGGATGGAAGTCCTAGGAGAAAACGCCATTAATGTGCGTGTTGTGCACTTCTATGAAGAAGCATACCATGACTAAAAATAGATTCTCCTTATCATGAAAACTCCACCAGAGCTTGACAACGAATGGGTCTTTCGACTCTGCTGCCATCCGTTTGAGCACAGCTTGTTCGGTCAACGTGTGCTGCAGTTCCTGATGTGCCAGTACATGACGCTTCGTGATCGCCTTCAGGGCATACAGATCCGAGCTCGTCTTGTGTTTCACAAGTAAGACCTTGCCAGCACACCCCTTTCCAAGGACACGCATCATCTCAAAGTCATCGATGACGACCTTGCGTTTTGAGCGCTTCTTGAGTTCCTTGTTCGGGTCAGTCGACTTGGTACGATTCTTACGTCCCCCAGTGTTGGTGCTGATCGAAGAGTCATCGCCCGTTTGGGAACTTGTACCTTCCTGCAATGTCGAGGAGGTGTATACTCGCGACAAACGACTAGCTTTATCGGGATCGGCAGAGTGGGAACGAAGTATCCGGGAAGCTTGGACCTCTGCGACAGGCGTAGACACAGCTGTCTCTTCCCCATCGACTGCGTTGGGAACTGCAAGTTCTGCCTCGATGGGTGTAGGAACTGCTTCATCCACAACGACAATGTCCTCAGGCGCTTCAGTAAGAGGAGCCTCATCCGCAACAGGAGCTAGAGCCTCCACCTGAACAGGAATAGACTCTACATCCTCTTCTTCCTCTTTGATCCCCTCCTCCCTTAAGTCACCGGCAGCAAAATCGTTCAGATTGACTTCGCTCGTAGCACCATTGGTATCATCCACCTCGATTTCACTGACATTGCCCGAGCTGACGTTTGTGGTAACATTGGAGCTACCATGCGCTGCCAGATCAGAGCGCACACGCTTGATCGCGCGCTCTACACGCACGCTCTCGAGGTCATCGGTGCGCACACGTACAAAACGCTTCCATGCGCGTGTCTGTCGGAACGTTGGCTCATTGGAGATGGTGGTGAGATATGCAGCAAGGCTCGTCACTACGTTGCCTCCTGAACCTGTGGCACCCGTCTCTGTAAAAGGGTCGCCGATCTCGTGTGTAGGTGAAACAATGGGAGTGATGGAACTAGCGCTGGCGATGCGTGTAGATACCGTGCGCGCTACTTTGTTGCTTGGTGAGGCAAGGCGGGATAGCGTGTTGAGGAAGATATTCCGCTTGATGGGTTGAGCCGCCAAGTCTATGGGCAACCTGGGAAGTCTGGTGCCTGGGACGGAGTCTGCAAGCTTGCCGTGCAACTCGATGACCTCTGTGGCAGTGCGGGTCAGGGTGAGGTTGTGCGTGGAGGCTGCGGAAGAAAGAATATCATTAGCAGGTTCGTTTGTTAAAGACATGTGGTAGGAGTTAACGGGGCCTTAGGACATAGAACACTGGACGGCAATCACATGGCACTGTCAAGTGCTCACAGAATGGCAACCCGGCTACCTCGGAAAGCCAGACGAAAATCCAAATGCGTAGGTAATGAACGAATTCGTTCTGACCAACATGGTGGAGAAAGAGTGGAGCGAAAATGTGAGACTCACTCTTTATGTAAATGCTATACGAGTGTACATCATGTGGAGTCTCAGCGACGCTGACGCTCCAGGGACCTTCCTGAGCATCGATCCTAACCGGTGGTCTTCTAAGAGGACGGGTATGAGCGGCGTCTATGGACTTCATACTGCGGACGGTGTTATTGGGGTCGTGTTTATGGTTCTGACTATGCTCCTGATGTGCGTGGGGGGAACTTGAGAGTGAATCAGAGGAGGCGTCGGTTGCACTTGCACGTTCTTGGCGGGATTTGCGCTTGTATTGAAAACTTCTCGTGGTATCGATGCTGACCCTACTTGTAGGTTGACGGGGAAGGTAAGAGTCGACGGAAGAACGGCTTCGGTTGAACGACCCGAAGCCAAGGACAGATTTGAAGTTTTTCTTTGAAGCACCGCGCTGATGAAAGGTGGCGGCTACACCAGGCATCCGCGGGAATAAAAACTGGCGAGGTTTACGAGAAAAGGGATAGGCAAGCCGTCTCTCTAAAGTCCTACGTGAATCGGAATGGGAGGCTGTGGGTTGGGTATGTGACTTCCGGTGAACAGGGTGTATGTGGGAGTGAAGGTGCAAGAGAGAGAAGAGCAGACGACAAAGGGAATTGAATTCTGTGACAGTTGAGAGATGGATTAATTAGGGCGGGAGATATTATGGGTAATCGTCGCGCGGCGTTGGCGTGAAAGGCCACGAGGAGACCACGGGGGAAATGAAAAGATGCGTTACGGTCAACGATGCCGTTCTGTGAGGCCAAAGTACTGACAATCAATGATTTGGGTACTGACTTGACAGAGATTACTGGCAGTTAATACTGCGGGACCTTGATCAAGGTTACGGTTGAAAAGCTGCCAGATATGAACAAACTGAGTTCAGATTTCTGCCTCGAGGCTAGCTGTGCAGCGACACGGTATATTGAACCGCAAACTGCCAAACGCAAAATAGCAGCACTTGTGAGAGTATAAGAAAAGCAGGATTATAAAGTATTAACGAAAGACTGAGTCAATGAGTATGATTGACTTTGAGTAAAAAAGGATTTGCTGCTGCAGGAGTTAGTTCGCTTGGTTGAAAGGCTGTTCAAGTCGTTGTCTGTCCTTGCTTGGTCACAATTAATGCTTGCCGTAACTCAAAAACATCTCTCCGTTTTGTCTCCCTTCTCCGTTTCTTCCATTTATTCTTATTCTATTTTATATTGCTTCCCTAGAACCCTTCCTTAATTATATCAAGTATCAAAGCAAGCACAACACCAGAACGGGACCGCCCATGGAAGTGAACCACACTCGTCTCCAGGCCCATCCGAACTAGTGGCAGTAGCTGAGAACCGATACCAGAATCACCTTGGTGATCACAGAATCACGGATGTTTGCGAGCGCTCCTTCCAGCTCACTCGCTCAGATGAGACCGAACTGTAACATGACAAATTAGTGTCATGTTCACATCGGGCATATTCTCTCGTGGTGCTTGGGCTTAAGTTGTTATTCCTGTGCGAGACCCACAGCTCTTGCTACACAAATCACAAGACCCATCTGAAACAGTTTACCACGTACGTGATCAGTACTTGCATGAAATAAGGCTAGCTGATAACTCATCTTTACCCCGCATGCAGGCAGGGTTTGATCTGTGTGGCGCAGGACACTGATCATCATATCGTAAAAGAATTAAACTCCTCGACAACATCGCGAGGCATCTAACTCATGGCAAATTCTAGACTTGTAGATCATGCTCATGTGAAAATTTCTCTATATCACACTAATGAACTGCTGCGCATGCCGTCGGCGATAGACTACTAAAAGCGTCACTGCAATTTTAGTCCCTCGGACCTGGCACTAGAATGCCATCTGAGCTGTATGTTACTGTGCAGCACCGATACCAACCCACGCAGCAAATAGCTCGATGGTAGCTGATAACGCAGCGATACGAAAGCAGTCACGCTACGACACACTTGTTGCTATGACATGCTGTACAAGGGGAACCACTCGGCCAATCAGCGCTTAGTGCTCAGCATAGAAAAGACTTGACACGCCCCTAATAAAGCTCAATGGCTCAAAATAACGCAGGCGGGATACGAACGCAGTGCACATATACTTCCATGATAGTCGCAGATGTTCCATCGATGTGTAAGACGAGACAATAATGCCTGGAGCTGACTGCTGGATAACACAAACGTGTTTAAAAGAAGAGTCATCACGGAGCAATCCGTCAGAAACGTGCAACGGAAATGGCTCAAACATGGAGAAAGTCGGGTCACCGTGATCCGTCGCAGAGAGATCCGACTTGCCCGTAGAATGCCTTCAGAATCGTACGACTTGGCCAGATTAGCATGTGCCTTCAAGTGAGTGCTAAACTAGCCTAGTTGCTGATAGGTTTGACGTTGTTCGACTAGCGTGACAAACACGAGGCTGTCTTTGTCATCAGCGGCATACAGCGACCCTCAGTTCTGCGAGCTAGAAGCAGAAAAACGTTAGCATTGCATCATCGCGATGAGCATTCGGAGGTGAAAAGCTTTAATCAGACAAGTCAAGTATTCCAGTGTACTGGGGGTTCCCGGTTTGTCTGACAAAACGAGAGAAATTCGGGTCACCGGTCAAATTTGGCAACTTGAGAAGAAATACCAATGAGTCAAATCTGAAGTTGGTGACTTAGCAAATAGACCTTGAAGATCTGATATATCTCACTCACGGAAGTTGGAGAAGAACGAGAACAAATTTCAGTGATTCAAGTGTGGATCTGGGCTGCGGACTGGCGGAGGAAGTAGAGTGGGCACTCAATGCACATCACAAACCGATGAGTTGAGGCACAATAAATCGAACATTCTTGTCTCGAGTGAAATTACGTAACATTGTAAACGGTGACTATGCATACAAAAATTAAAGTATTAATTTTCTGAACAAAGATAGGAACTACGTTGCAAGCCAATTTCCTACACAATAGTTGAAACGTTGACGTTCGACAATTCACGTTCAGGCAGCTGTTGATCATGCGCAAAATCAGTTGGATGGCTTGATGTAGCAATTCGCTGCTACTGACCTGACGTGTTGGGAGCTTGCACCTCAGAGGTTTGGACATGGCCAACCTGAGACCGGTCGCGCGTGAACTCATACGCAAATAACCCGATTGTGTAGCAAAGCACTGAAAATGGCCCTTAAAAACCAGAAAAATAAAAAGGGAAAAGACGCACGGATGATGAAGTTGATATAAGCGAAAGCTTCCACGACTCTGAACTCATTGCAAATCTTATTGGAAAAGCCAGAGACTAAGAAGCGAAGGCGACGATGACATGATCAGAAAAGCGACCGCGTTTTGGAAATATGGTACTTACAGAAGCTACAACCACCTGAGAAGAAGTGTACGCGGGCCGCATGAGTGGCATTAGCTCCAGTTGCGAGCCACAAAATCCACATGATACCTTTGGAATCGTAAATAATCATTGAAAATGATATTGAGAGTCAATAGGTACATACTTAGCCAAAGAGCCTCGCCAAAGATGCGTTCTGTCGAAGTGCGATCTTCACTACCTAGTAAGGTATTGACCAGGAGACTGAATTTTGCGAATAAATCAGTGCTAGTTCGGCCGATTGGGAAGAAAACGCACATAACAGGGAATGTCAGAATTGTCAGGGAAGAGACTGCGACCGCAAGCGCAGCAAAGTGCCAGTAGTGTGTGTGTCGAATGGCTAAGAGGTGTCCACTTATACCAAGCACCACGATTGCGAAGATGAGAGTGAACGCTGCGATGAAGATGAGCTAGTTGACGACGTGTAGGGAAATAACGACGCACTCAAGACACACCATCGGACGATCTTGATAACCATGTTGCTTGCTTGAGTGTTGAACGTTCGAACGTTGAAGGAATAAATAATACTTTGCAGAAGACGGTTGTCTTAAATGAGAGCCAATAGGGGCCCCTGCATGATAGTGTGACCAATCTACTCCTAACAGAACTTGGATTGCTGACGAAGTGTCTGACGTCAGAGGCGAGTAAATCATCCAAGGTTGATCTTATTCACTTACTGCATTCATAGGACTCGCCTCGGGTGGCCTATACGGAAGTCAACATGAAGCGCCCGGATTGCACTTTGACAATACACGGTCAAGTGTACACCAACTTCCGCGAGTTGTTTCGCATCAGTTTCCATGTTTTTGCCGAACCATAGAAAATCAATTTCATATCGGCTGCCAGATAATGAAGAGGATCGATCATACCCCGAATTCGGCGGGGTGCTGACAAGATCACCATTAGCTACTCTCTGAAGTCAGTGAGCGGACCAGGGTATCTTCGTATAGGTTGCGCATTGAACCAAGAGAAATCAGATCTTCAAGGTATTAATTAGCATGAATGGTATGAGTAAATTTGGTGTACCGTCGGGAGAGGACGCAATCCATGTTTACCCTGAAGATTGAGAAGAAGAAATAAGGGTTCATAAGTTTAGCTGGTGTGAACGACCCCCCACGCAACGACCTCCCGCCTCATCCAAAGACAGCAATCCCCCTGGGACGGCGACCTTTTCTGAGCGTGCGACGTGTTGAGCACAGGACCAAACGTTCGTCAGCTACCTACCCTGGGGTGAGAACCATCATTTCGCTATGTCACCATGGCGCTAATCTTTTTCTCGCTTCCCCGTTCACAGCTGGTTAAAATTCAACCAGCATCGAACACAATTCCTTAAGGCTCTGCGTCATACATTTCCCAGCCCCGAAAATGTCCCCTGACCCCACGCTAGAGCCTACAGTCCCTGGAGAAGAGCCGGAGGAGGTTGATGAAGGCGAGGAGAGCGATGAATATGAGGTCGAGGTCTGCATATTATTTTCTGATATTTCTTATATTTTGTGCATCTAAACTCGCTCTCGTTTTCGCACAACAATTGTGTCTACCTCCTTTTCAATTGCTCTGTCAACGTTTTATGAAAACAGGACGCAGAAGAAGAGCAAGGTGGCTCGCCCCACCCAGTCGGAGCTGAAGAAGACGAAGATGAAGGGGAAAATGGAGAGAAAGGAGGTGCCTCATCAAGGGTATGTTGACTCCTGGTCCGTCGCCTCTTGAAGAATGTTGAGTTATTGGTATAGAGTAAACCAAGTTTGACGGCGCTACTAGTTGGCGAGGTACGTATACATCGTTTCCTTTCTCCATAGGAGGCTCATGCAATCCCTCCAGAATGGCACATCAGCCTCGGCTGCTACTGCTGATGACGATGAAGACGCCGAGGACGATGACGAGTATTTCGAGGAAGACGAAGACGAGCCTCCCACTTCTGCTGGCGGCTTGAAACGTTATGCGGATGAAATCAGCGAAGGAGACGAAGAAGAGGAGGAAGAGGAGGATGGCGGTGCTACAAAGAGAGCACGAGTTGCCAGCTGAAGAACATGAAGTGTAATGATAACAACGGTCAACCCGATGCAACTAAGTCTTATTATCTCATATTTCACAGAGGATGTTATACTTGTAGGATATCTACGGTTATGTACTTACGTAGATGCAGACATACTAGCTAGTACATGGCAGACCCCCGGTCTCCTCCCCGACAATCCAACGATACCACCAATAGTACTTGGGACTCGGAGACTGTCGAACACAACAAAATTCCCATCACCAAAAAAATGTGTTGGTTTTTTCCCGCGGCTCGACACTTGCATCATCACCGGTTCAACGACTGACACGTTGCACGCACTCGCCATTGGTTGAAAAAGTGAAGCACTAGGTTCTGTCGCAGTGAGCATGTCGGCCAGCCGAGGAACGAGCCGCTCGGAGCCGATATCACCGCACCTGTGACTCCCACGTAAGCCCACTAATAAGAGGTGATAGAACCCGGGCCTCCGCACCACTAAGCCGAGGGGGTTGCAGTCTTTCCAGGCTAGGTTCAATAGTGGTGCAATACCTCTGCTCCGGACTTGTGAGAAAATCACTGATATAGTAAGCGCATGACAGCTCGGCAACATCCGCCGTGTCTATTAATAATGATACCGCCTGTCGGCAACAATAGCTCGGGTATCGAGCTCGCTGTGCCCGACGATGAGCAGCACGTTCTCACTCTTTTCTCGACCGTTTGACGGCGCGTTTTTTTTGATCGATTTGCAGTAGCTACTAGACTAGTAAATGATGGATTGGGTAGTCAATATACCCTACATACATGTGCTATTATACATAATGACCTTGCTCTGTAGTACCTATCAGTCTGTAGCGATGTGCAGCACCTCGTCAAATACTTCTAATGCCTTCTCCATATTGCTGACCTCCTCCTCCTCTTCATAGTCTTCCTCGGCCTCCGGAGCAACAATAAACTGGCTGATGGCTGATGGCTGGTTAGGGGAGGAGGCACTACTAGAGAGAGACTGAATGAGGCGTGTGGGGATGGTAACACAGGGTGTACTGGTGCTGTCTCCGGTGTTGCTGAAGGTACAAACACCAGGAGAGATAGTCCCCGAGAATTCTGGGAGGTTGGCTATGTCCTGCAGACACTGAAGATGGTGTGAGTTGAACCGACTGCGAACTTGGCGCTGGAGATTGATCTGGTGTGCAAGGACTGGATGCGAAGCTTCTGCCTGACGTTGGCACTCATGGAGGTAATGCTCCTCGTCACGCAAGTATGTAGCTAGACATCGCACTTCGATGTTCAGCCGCGTGATTTCTTCTCTTGCACGGCATGTCTTGAAATATAAGTCGGTTGCTTGACGTACTGATGGCATTGCCCAGGGACGGTGTGAGACATCATCACGCGAGTCACGAAGAAGGTCGAAGTTGGCAAGAAAGGCATACTCAACTACCTCCTCCCATTTGAGCGTTCGGCAAGGGGGGGACAATGCACGTGCTGCTATATTGGACCAGTCGAGGGCAGTCTTGATGGCAGCAGAGCGTGCTTGCAAAGCCTTTGTGATATGCTTTTGCAATTTATATCCTATAGATAGAATGTTGTCAGCTGAGTAGAATATGTAGTCGAAAGAAATGCTTACTGGTCCCAGACCTGTTCATCTTTGTCAGTTCAAATATGCGCGCAACGACCAGACCTTCCAACGTGTTGAGTGCGCGGTGGTACTTTTGATTGGCGACTAGATGCCCTGTGTTTTGCCAGTCCGGATCCTCTGGTGTCCAGCAGCAAGTGATGCTGAGTTTACGCTCAAGTTCTTGCACAAGTCATAGGTCCTTCTCATAGTTCTCTAGGGCATGCCATTGAGCTGTTTCGATTCGTCTTGTAGCACTTTCGTCGGATGCGAGGCTCACGGGTGTGGCCACAGCCCATACTGAGCTTGTAGCATCAAGATCCTCCCTGTACACGATCAAATGTCAGATACCTCACATAGACAGATGAAATACTCACTTGCTTGCAACTAGATTGACAAGATTTTGCCAATACTCCATTTGCAATGTCTCATGCTCGGGTTTGGTGTGGAGACTCTGTAAGTAAGTCTTCTCCTCCATCAGCCAGTCCTCGAAGATGGACTCATGAGTGATATCGAGATCGTGCATTAATTTCGGGAGTGTGATGCGACTGTTGGCTATGATGTTGAGAGCTTGTTTGTAGTTGTTGTAAAAAAATCGGCTGCAAATCAAGACTTTAGAAAAGGTACTGATGCGAACATAGTGAACATACATAGATTTGCATATACTTCATAATCATCGTTGTACTTGAAGTAGCTTGTGATAGCCTGCTGACGGTGGAAAATACTCGAGTAACACGTTGTAGGTGCCAAAGAATTCGATTTTGAGAATGTGTGCTCGCACATTTCCAAGTCTTCGAGTCCCAAGCCTGGAACATATCTTGCGAGATGATCGAGCTGGCACAGTCGGCGATGAGCATGCCCGTGGAATGCACCAATGAGGGATGTATAATGGAGGGAACGCGCTTGGGGACCTAAAGGACTGTTATTCAGTGTTGTCTTGAACTGACACCCAATGTCATATCCACTGCCAAGGCCGTCACCAAAGACATCCATCAACTTCGCAACGACAGCTAGTGGGTATTTTGCCCTGTGGGATATAGGTATGAATGTTAGCGGACAACATGAAAATAGCTCAGACGTACAACTCCCCACTCTGAACCATATCAACAATTAAGAGGCTAAATCCATGTCGGCACACTGCAGTGAAGATCCCTGTTTCATCATATGTATATCCCCCATGCCCTCTTCATCATCTCCTCGTCCATGTTGTTCCACCGTTCTGTGCAAGGGTTTCCTGACGAGTCTGAATCAAGCGTAACCTGCAAATGAGTCAAAAAAAACCTGTTGTTAAATGAAATAGTAGACATACCTCTGAGTCCTCAATGCCTACTTTGCTCCACTGATTAACATAGTTGCATGAGAGATAACAATCCCCTCGGACATGCTGCGTGGTGGGAAGTTCAGACGACTCCCCGCTATCGTTCTCATCTATGCCAAGAGTTTGACGAAGGATACGCTTGAGGGAGTCATTGCCATCCATAGCGAATAGCAGAGTGAATATGAGAGGTACCTCGTCCTTGAGAGTATAGGTACACAAGGGACAGGCGTGTTTGAGCTGCCAATCCAGAGAATCCCGGTTGAGGGCCTCGGCTACCAGAGAATCTACAGAACTGCGAATTAGCATGTAAACGTCGAAGGCGATTGTGAGTTGGCGTGAAAGGTAGTGATGATACTTGACCTTGAAAGTTTTATTCGTAAGCATGATAATAAACTGCAAAATTGAGTAACTTACCCCATGTAGATCGCAAAGTGTCTTGCTGAATGCCTGCATGGAAAAGTGAGGGCTTCGAAAATGCGCAATATGATATAGCTCAAGTGCATCAATGGTGATGACAACAGATGGTGAAATGGGTGAACATGGGATCACGCCATGACGGACAAGGGCAGACACAATATATGCGTCTTTTGCGCTGATTGTGAGAGCTGTGTTCTTAGCGTCTATTATGTAGTATGCTGTCAGGGAACAATCTCACAGTGTGAGAGGGTACGACTCACAGAATACGTCAACGACTTTACCTGTCCAGAGACCTGAGTTAGCCTCCTCCGGCACACACCTTTGATCAAAGAAGCCCTTTTTACCACTTAGTTCACGGTCCAGACTCCACTCCAGAAATGCGCTTGTGATAGCTGGCAGCTGGATATTGAATGCGTCCACACGTCGCTGTATTCGATCACGCCACGTGCGATGGTCGATCTGTCATGTGTTGCTTCTTGACGTAATGCTGTTGCCCCATCGCAGGTAAGAGGACTTGAAGTTGACACAAGTTTAGATAGACTTACGGTTTCCAGAAATCTCCCACGATCTCATGAGCGAGGTCCTCGACAACTCCTACGTCGACGCATCGTTCTCGCAGGATCTTGTTGACATCAGTCGACATGTCTCCGGCCTTGAACATGACATCATCTGTGTCATCTTGGCACTCGATCAAGGCTTCTAAGGCCTCGCGTTGTTCCATGGTCAACACTAATAATAGGTAAAGTCAATAACAATTCTATAAAGGTATTAGCATGTGACGCACCTTGCAGATGTTCTTTTCTCTGGACCTGTATGCTCATGGCTCACTGAGACAGAGCCCTAGGCCCATACACTGTGTTAGTGGCCACACAGTAACCACTCTGATCGCGCTTTGAGCTTAACTGACGAACCTTTCGACTAGACAGTCCTGTTTGATTGCGAGCTTTCGACATGGCCATGATATTGAGTGGACGTGGGAATTTTTTCAATCAACATTGAGATGTATTCAGGTGAGCTTATGGATGCACGTGACATTAAGTTTACTGACCTCTGAGCTTGTTCTCTGTCAGCGTGAAAATGAGCTCCAGAAAATCGACATCATCCTGAATGTCAACGACAAGTACAAGGAAAAGTGGGGGTCTAGAGGACTTCATGCGGGCCATGAAGATATCAGGTAAGCTTCAATATTTGTTTGTTTTGATCCTCACTAATGAAATCAGATGTCAGTTTCGACTCTGTCACATATACCAAGAAGACCATTGAGGAGTCCGTCACTTTCAAGATCAACGACCAGCCCCGCCATCCACACCACCAACATCTACCATCACTCCTGCTGATTCTTTCCAGCCCTCCGAATCACCTTCTGGATCCCCTCTGACACACTCACCTGCTGATTCAACCCCACCCATCGATACAGTGCCATACGACTCATACATCCCCCATCCAGATGAGCTTCATCCTCCAAGCGGAGTGAAAATCCATGGATATTATGTAGTTACTGTAGGGCAAGAGGTTGGCATCTTCTTCAACTGGTACGTTCTTCTCATTCAATTATCTATATTTTTAACTCAGCAACCTCAGGCTTGATGCGAAGGCTCGTGTTGATGGCATCAAGGGTGCCGCTCACATGTGTTGTGAACACTGGCCTAATGCACTGGCCTTGTACAGTAAGCACTACTGTCAGGGTGCTGTACGTGCAGTACCTACAGTTGGAGGACCTTTCTGCTCTTCCGGTCCCTCCCAAATGCCATCTAGTCCAACACTTACCACATCATCCTCCGGCTCTGATGAGCTCTGGTCTTATTTTGATGATCTGTCCCAAGAACTGAGCAACGGCTAGATTTAGTGTACCTAACTACTATAACAATGTATCTAGCACGCCAAATTGTATTCTCAAGGAGGGCTTCTTCAGTTTGATGCAGAGTGATGAGTTCAGTTTGGATGAAATGATAGGATACGTGTAATAAAGTAATTGTGCTCACATTACAGGACAGAATCTGATATTTTGTGTGGTGCACATTTTGTATGTGGCACTACCAAGAATTTGGAACTGGAGGCAACTTGAACGAGTCATGTAAATTGGCCGTTGAACATGAATATGCAGTAAGCTCACTACACAATTCATTTTCCTGCCTCGGATGTAAGTAACAGTATCAGAGGACGCAATCCTAGCTATTCTATCATAATTTTAGACTATAATTCTTTCTCATAGTTGAATCCGAGAGTGTTATGTGGTGATAGTGAACATGTTCACCATGATGTTTGCCATGTTTGCCATGTATATGTCCACTCTCAATAGATCTCATCACACATGCGAATTGTGCACTGAACGTTTTCAAAAGCCAAATGAATTGTCTTAAATATGTTCATAGCGTGTGTCAAATAAATCGTATATTAAGCATGTTCATAGTATCGTGCAGAAGATATCCTAGATAATGGAATAGCTGGAGCGTACTTGTCAAGTTTGATCTCGAAAAACTTGACCTCTGACAACACCATCAAAACCTGATCATACATTCACATACATCTATCCCTTGCCTGTTTACCATTACTGCACGGACCATACACAATGCGCTTTAAGTCACTGAGTAGAGCTCATCCGAGCGTGGTGTGTTCCTCACATTGGCTAAAAAAAACGGTTGACTGCACAGTTGCCCCGGTCTTGGGCCAGCCGAAGTTTTTCATTGAAAACTTTCTCCCAGATATTGGCAGGGCCCCAATCATACTGCCACTCGCAGATCGAGACTTGCAGTTCGTGGATGGTCGGGGTTTTGATGTTGGTGGTGCGCAGAAGATATGTAGTGTTGTTGTCTGATGAAGGATCCTGTTGTTCATCTAGATATAATGAGATTAATAATGTAGAGGCAAGCACTACCTTACCTCCTGATGGCTGTGTGATCTGGGTGGCCTTCCTGCTGAAACGAGTGTCAGCTTCGCAGTCACTCATAACCAAATGAACATACACAGTGCGAATCCTGTTGAATGATGCAGTCAGAGATGAGAAGTAAAACATATTGAAGAAAAGACTGACTTTGCCATACAAATACGCGCCTTCTCATTTTGAGTTGAATGAACACTGAAAGAGATAAAAAGATAAGCAAAACTGAATGGTGAGAGTAAAGATGTCAATGCTCAGTACTTACGCAGAATTGGACATCCATCGTTCCATGGCTGCCCATTGTCACATCCTTTTGTCCATCCCCCCGAGATTGCTGTTGAAAGTGTTGGTCAGCAAGTTAAAGATTATGTAGCTGTCAGTAGTTACTTACCTTATATGCCACCCGCTATCAAGAATTCATGTGCGTCAATTAATTGGGAAAGGTATGTCGTGGTGATGTACTTACTAGTGTTTGTCAAAGAAATCGTGTCTCGGAAAGTTCAGATCAAAGTCAGTCGAGAATCGTGTCTCAGAAAGTTCCAATCGAGGTCAGTCCAGACTCAGAAGCAAAAGTGCTCATGGTACTTTGTTGTTTCGTCTCCCCTGCAGTCAACAGCTCGAATATGTGTGCACTTTTATGCTGCGCAGAGGCCTCTGCGACTGTAAGCAAGCATTTGGCAACCGGAAAACTCAAGTAAGTACCTCCTTAAAGTCATACTTTCTAACTCTCCTTGTTAGGTGGTTCTCCAGGCTCTCAGTGTTGGAGGCTTGGGGCAACCCTTCTTGAATCCACGTTCTGACTTGAATTTTTAGGTGTCACCATCGCGCTTGGACTTTGCATTGCCAGTGTTGTCCTCACGTTTGGACTTTGCATTGTCGGTGTCTCCTCGATTTTGGACTTTGCATTGTTGGTGTCGGCTGTGGGTTTACCCCATGTCTTCTCCAATTTGCATTTGGACTTTGCATTGTCGGTGTTGTCCTCACATTTGGACTTTGCATTGTCAGTGTCGGCTGTGGGTTTACCCCAAGTCTTCTCCAATTCGTGTTTGGACTTTGCATTGTCGGTGTTAACTGTGAGTTCTGAAATTTGGGCTTTGCATTGTCGGTGTTGACTGTGAATTTTTCTTCAGGTGCTGGCCATACCACCCTACCATAGGATGCCAACGACTGAGCGCGCACCTGGGAGAAGGCTGAGCAGCTCAATTGCAGATTACCCCATAAGTACTATGTATTATTATGTTAGAAATAGGGGCTTGTAATTGATCGCTGCGCGGTAGCACGTGATCTTGGAGCGGATGACACTTACCAAAAGAATGGTAAGAAAATATCAGGAAATAAATTAGGTCTGAAATGTAGACTAGGATGCACGACACACATTGTTTGTTGATCAGCGTGACACGCATGGTTTTCCCTACACTACCGCGATTGTGTCATGCCGCAGGATCCACCAGACACTATCACAATCAAGATACACAATGTATAGACAGCCCTGCAGCAGTGACTCCATGGATCCAGACGCGCTCATCTCATCTTCAGGTATGCAAATTTCTTCCTTGATGTTTCCACTCTCACATCGCTTCTTTTTTGAAGATATTGAGCTGTCAATGTATCCCGTGTTCATGAATCCAAATGAAAGCCCAATTGTGCCACCATTTCATAGAATGATACATTTCCCGCCTGGAATGAGCACCAGGGGCATATTTCTCTGAAATACTGACTCTTCCAGCCGTTTTGGAGATACCACCGACTTCGAAACATTTTCCTTCGACCAATCCTTGCACAACAATGAAGATACTGCCGAGTCCGGGACATTCTCAATTGTTCCACGTCTACCTTCTCTGGATGATGAATCACACACCCCTGCAAGCAACATCCCGCGTTTACCTTCTCCAGATGATGACTCTAACTCTCACAACTCACTAGAGGCTCGCCTCAATGACAAAGGCAATAATTCATGCTGGTCAGCACGCAATCCTGGCCAGCCAGTTATACCCACACGAGCCAAGGGTGTCCTGCTGACAGACGCAGAAAAGGCTTCACGTGCTCTCAAGGCAACTCAAGGCAAGCAAAATGAGAAGGCCCTCCATGATGCAATCACCGACTTCATCATCGAGCAATCAAAGAAGGTCGGAGAGATCGCAAGGTTGCACAACGTCACCCAGGACCATGTCAAGAGCCTGTTGAACTTCCACACTCACTACAAGAAATCATGAGCACCTCAACTCATGAACGCGCTTGTTCATGCCAAGGCAAAGGAACTTAATGCAGGTTTGTTTCTGTTACGTTCATTCCAGTTTTTTTCATATTCTCACTGTCACTTTATCTCACAGACCTACCAACTGGAAGCAAGTACACCATGAAGGAAGTCCGCAAACTTGTCGAAGAAGACCCAACATTGCATCCACATGCATTGTCACACGAGGAGAAAAAAGTCTTTATAGCTGAGCTTATGGAACACAGGGTGCTCAAAACGAGCGGCTCGCATGCAAACAACATTGTGGCCATGCGAGATGTAGTAGCAACTACAGAGAAAATTAAGCAGGAGGTAGGTGTGTCATTTGTCTGGTGATGTCCATGCTCACTCATGACTCCCAGCTCAATGGATTGTGCGATCGCTGTGGGACATACGCAACATTCGTGATTGCAGGCGGGCATGTGAACAACCAGACACCCGCCACATGGTATACAACTGACAATGCTTTGGACTTTTGGGAAGATGCACTGAATCTCGTGCTGGACGATGTTGTGCGCAAATTTGAGCAGTGGGCTTGCAGTCAGGGCAAAAGTAAGTACTGAAAATCTCGTTCTACATAATACTATACTGATGTTTGATTCCAAGATATTGTGGAACACGATAGTCTCGAGAGCATGCAAAAACAAGCTGCAAGACTTATTCTCACTGGTCTTCGTACATACCCTACCTTGTCTGGCTTTTCCATGATTTACTCTTAGGAACAGGATGGGTGACGAACAAGACCAACATCACTATGAATTACCCTAACTATACCAAGGCTATAGTGTTGTCCTATGGCATCATCTTGGAAGGCTGGCCGACGACTATCCCATTCACATCCCCATGGAATATCCACACCATCTCTGACATGTGAGCGCTCCGTGATGCGCTAAAAGGAGGGACCTGTGCATGGAGGACAATGTTGCAGTCTGAGCTCAAAAAATACAAGGCGGATGTAGAAAGGTGGCAGGTTGAAGGTGAAGTCATCGGGAAACCTCGTAAGAAATGTTCAGATGCGGATACATCATGCAAACGCAAGACTGCACCGAGAGGGGACAAAGAGAACGAACCTCTTACCAAACGGTCCAGAGAGAAGAGGCATGCATTGCAAAGGCAGCCCAAGAGCTGCGAGATCATCGAAGACAGTGATGTGAGCCAATCTACTGACAATGACAAAGAGGACTAGGAAGTATGTTAGCGTTTGCTCTATGTTATGCTGTCTAGACATTCCCCGCACTTATTAGAATGAGTTAATCTATATGTAAATGATCCTATTCAGTTCTAGTAGCTACCACAGATCAATCAAAAAAAACGCACTGTCAAACGGTCGAGAAAAGAGTGAGAACGTGCTGCTCATCGTCGGGCACAGCGAGCTCGATACCCGAGCTATTGTTGCCGACAGGCGGTATCATTATTGATAGACACGGCGGATGTTGCCGAGCTGTCATGCGCTTACTATATCAGTGATTTTCTCACAAGTCCGGAGCAGAGATATCGCACCACTATTGAACCTAGCCTGGAAAGACTGCAACCCCCTCGGCTTAGTGGTGCGGAGGCCCGGGTCTCACATCAGGGTGAACGATATTTAAAAAAGGTTTATATGTTGTACAAAATGTGAAGACAATATTTAATATTTAAACTGACATAAAGATGGGTGCACGACTTCAAATTTTGGTGGTGTTTTGTGTGTCATCCAAAATATCAAATATTCACAACCATATTCCCACAGACAATATGTCAACAAATATAATAAATATAATCAGATTTTCCATGTCTGCTTCAATTTAAAGTTTGATTCTTACATAAAACTTTGGAGAAAACTTGAAGTTTTGCCAAAGCTTGACATTTAAATCGAGTTTTAATGTCATGTCATCTGTAAAACTTCAAGTTTTCTCCAAAGTTTTACATGGAAATTGAACTTTAAGTTGAAGCAGACATGAAAAATCTGACTATATTTCTTATGTTTGTTGACATATTGTCTGTGGGAATATGGTTGTGAATATTTGATATTTTGGATTACACACAAAACACCACCAAAATTTGAAGTCGTGCACCCATCTTTATGTTAGTTTAAATATTAAATATTGTCTTCACATTTTGTACAACATATAAACCTCTTTTAAATATTGTTCACCCCGATGTGTCTACCACCTCTTATTAGTGGGCTTACGTGGGAGTCACAGGTGTATCACCGTGCTCAAGCGCCATTGCCATGCCATTTTGGGATGCCAATGACCGCACTAGCCCCGGATCGTATGAATTGGACCACAGATCCTGACCCATATCGTGAGCGCCAATTCAAAACGGCGTCGAGGAGCAAGCGCCATTATGATGTGCTGTAACAGACTGGTTCCGATCAGTAGCATCGCGACCAACACGGGAACGCTCAAGATAAGGTCATAAGTAACTGTTTAATACCAGCGAGTCAAAAATTGAAGGACAGTAAATTCTTGCTTTGAACAATCGAGCTTAAATTCAAACCATCACTGCCAGCCATTATCGGAGAAACACCATCTTCTCCTCCGGCGTTGAAGCAACCCAGGCAACGATATGAATGATGCCCAATCCAACACGTTCCATCAAGCCCTCATTCTCACTTACTCCCATCACATGTAGCAAGCACCCACGGTAAGGCTTGATACTCTCTTCATCGTAGAAGCCGTGCGCACCATCACAACGGGAAAGCACGATGAACTCGATAGAACTTGGTGGGGCAGGGTTCAATGGCAGGATGACAGTGCCAACCCAAGTGGGAGAAGTCGTGGCGGAGAGGATATTAAAGAGACCATAGTGGTCGGCAGGGCTCGATTCTTCATTTGATTCACCACCTCGCCTTGTAATGGCAAAGTGGCTGGAAGTCGTGCAAAAAATGAGAGTGCCTGGTTTTAGTGGTCGATGAGTGTCCAGTGGCATCGCTGTTGGGTCCAAGGTCCTTCCCGGAGAGGAATACGGGGGCTGCTCTTCCTCTATCCAATAAACGCGTGACACCTTCTGAACATTGAGGGGCACTATACCGCCACCATGGTCCACGATGTACCAAGCATCAACAAGCGTCTCATCCACCGACACTTCGCTGCTATAACCAGTAACCCTAGTCTGCCTATACACA
This sequence comes from Suillus fuscotomentosus, assembly GCF_016647785.1. Lineage (NCBI taxonomy): Eukaryota > Fungi > Basidiomycota > Agaricomycetes > Boletales > Suillaceae > Suillus > Suillus fuscotomentosus. Next base: position 1,828 of record NW_024540027.1, on the reverse strand, counting down.
CTCCGTGACATGTAGACAACAGCACCACACCATGTCGCCCATGCCCAAGAAGGCCAAGATGAGTTGCTTCCTTCAGCAAGCGAACGACGAGTACGAGGTGTAAGTGGATCATGTTGCCAGAGAAGCGCCTGATGCAGTTCCGTCAACATCATTCCATATTGAAAAGCTCTAGCGGGGTCACAGAGTCTAAATGCTACCACCAAAGCATTTGTCACTCCAGTGAGAGCATCGACGATGTCTGATTCGACGGTGAGATTACGTCGTGTGCACCTCTCAACGGCATACTTGTAACTCCAGAAGGAGTCAGTTGAGAAAGGGAAATATTCTTCCCGTGAATGCCGAAGAAAGCTGCGGCAGAAGTCGGCCTTACTTTCCGCGACGATGCTTTCACAGAAAACCTGACATCGGCACTCAAAGTAGACCTCCTGCCCAGTGAAGTATATCCTTCGGCAGGACAGCGCGCTCTCTTGATAGGTCCAACAACGCGTAATCCAAGCGGACATTCCGAGAGCCTTCTCGTGTGTTGGAGGAGTCACAAAGAGATGAAGTCCTTGGACAACTTCGATATGTATTTGTGGCGTTCTAGTTCGTGGACGGCACCCTGGGAGAGGGTCTCGGGCTGTTTTTCCGCCAGCAGCAATTAACGTGAAATAAGACAGGCCATAGACCGAATCCATAGCGTGCAGCTGACTGATCTTATCCTGCAAATCATCTTGAATGATGCACAGAGCGTCGATCCATATGTAACGTTCACCAAGTTGTCGCACGAATGAAATCGAGTCTGTAATGGTATCAGGGAGGTTTGCCGCATTCAATCCGCCAGGTATGGAGCGCTTTGCTATATTATCCTTCGTCGTCCAATACTCTGCAACCGTTGCCTCCCCATACATAACTGAGGGCGACCGTGACGAAAGCGGTGAGAAGGTGCAGGGATCACGGCCATCGATACTACGTCCACCACTCTCACGAACTCCGGCATGTTCCTGTCCATTCTCCAAACATTCCGACATTTATCTCCATGTTTTCCTCACACAACTTAATCCATTTCTTCACCAGACCGACATCCACCGTGTTTTTCACCCTGCGACCATGAAGATCGACCGGTCTCCCAAACTTGGAAGCATCTTCTTGCATGAGATGGATTAATAGTGGACCCAGTGCCCTGAAAGCGGGATGCGTCTGCCAAAGGCCGTTCCCGGTGATGTAGAGGCGGCGGCCATAACGGAGTGGGGGATGAGGTCCCCTCCGAAGAGCACCGCAAAGCGTCGTGTGGACCCCACATTCAATCTCTGAGAGATCGATGTGAGGAAAGTCCTCCATAATTCGTGTTCGCGGACATATAGTGAGATGAGGCGGCAGAAACTGCACTGGTAAGATCTTTCGAAAATAGATGACAGTGAGCCGAGTGGTATCGGCTCCAGCTCGTGGATGCCATAAAGGAGGATCCTGTAAAAATCCAGCTTTGCACAGGGGAACAAGTAATATGTCATTTTCTAACTTGGCAGTATAAGTCTATTCATCTTCTTTAATCAGTGCACTGCGCTGGGTATGCGGAAATTTCATCGAGCTCCCCACCTGAAGATTAAGTGGTGCTTGATATTGAACTAGGAGAGGTGAGGATTCCAGAGGTTCCAGCAGAAGCGGCATTCTCTTTGAGTTTGCGTGTGCGGGCGACCAATAGCCAGACAGCCAAAATTCCAAGAGAAATCCCTCCAATAATTCCAGCAAGGGCCAAACTAGTATGCGTGGAGACCAGACGGCGAGTTGCAATAGTACCACTGGTTGGAACACCACTAGGTGATAGTGTGAACCCTTCAGGATTACCCGG
>NW_024540026.1:0-21084 GCF_016647785.1 Suillus fuscotomentosus | reverse complement strand
CAGATGGCAACTACCGCTCGCCAGCCTAAACCAAGAGGGAAGGGAATGGCAGATCCTCCTCGGTAAGTCCTATCACACTACACCTACCTAATACATCTATTGACCTCCATTCAGTCGTCCTGCTTGGCAGACTGGTACGAGGCCAAATTCCACGTTATCACCTACGAACAATCCGGCTCGTCTCCCTCCTTCGGCTAATCAGGGGGGCTTCCCTCCACTAGGTGCTCAGACTAATGGCTCTCGCATTCACGACCCCACCCAGGACCGTCCTCTTCATATTCTTTCTGGTCTTACTGTGTGTTTCCATTCTTCTCGTCCCCGCGCAAATTCGTTCACTGACGGTTATATTTTAGGGCACAACTATTACCCTGACCACCAAAACTGCTCAGCGATATGAGGGGCGTCATTTCATCTACTGCTAGTGAGGGTGATACCAGTGGTATCATCCTCAAGGACGTCAAGGAGATTTCAAGCCTGGCGCACCACTCAAGGAGTCATTCTTCATCCCCTCCGCTAACATCGACACTTGGCAGTCCGGTCCCGCTGACGCTAAGATTGCCAGTTCCAAATGGTGACTGTGAGTACATTGCATTAGCTTCCTGCTCTTCTACAGGAAGCTGATCCCACAACCCTGAATCCTTGATGTTGATCTCCATACTTGCTGTGGAATAGCTTTCAGAACAGATACAGATATCAGCAAGAACAAGTCAGTCCGTGAACGGGAACTCCAAGCATGGCAACCAATTGCACCTGCTGCATCTGCTGCTGTTGCTGCTAGCTCTCCACCTCCAGCGGGTATGCATCATGAGGGTCTCGGCGATGAAGTCACCTTTGGCCTCGGCTCGGGCGCTAACACATCTTGGGATCAATTCGCGGCTAATGAACAAATGTTCGGCGTCACGACTACTTTTGACGAGGAGGTTTACACCACTAAGTTGGATCGGACGGCTGCTGATTATAAAGAGAAGGAGCGCAAGGCTCAGCGCATTGCTAGCGAAATATTGAACGTATGTCTGAGGTGTTTTAGGTTTATCTTAATATGGGCTAATTCTTCTGATAGGGCGCCGTAAACAATCCTCACGTAGCAGAGGAAAGGAATTTGAATGTTGACGATAGCGGTGTGAATGAGGAAGACAAGTACGTCCATCCGGTGTCAGGTCTGCATTTGTCTGATGGCATTGCTTCTAGATTTGGTGCTGTTGTCCGAGGGCAGAACGCTTACGTTCCACCAGGTGCTCGCAAACTACAGGCCACTGGACCAGCCTTGGGAACGAGCCCTCCTCCAAAAGATGTTCCTAAAGTATCTGTCAATGGCCCCGACGGTACCCCTGTTGCTGCAAAGGACGCTGCGCCTCTTGCTGTCAAGTCTCCTTCTCCTGCACCATCAACATCATCGGCTTCTAATAAGGTATGCAACCCCTTCCGATCTTGATCTGTTTGTTTCGATTCGGATTGTTGTGCTACGGCATTTGATTGGTTGAGATTGATGGGTTGCTGACGATCACTCCTTTGCTGTGGTTGATGATAGCCCCCGGCGGATCCATTGCCGGCGTTCCGTGACTTTGTGACGAATGAGAGACAGCGCTTGACGCAAAAGAAGCAGGCGCTTGTTAAGAGTGAGATGGACAAACGGAAGGCTGAGCTGCTGAAATTTAGTCAGACGTTCAAGGTCAGTGTTGTGGTGTTTTCTTTCTATTACTGGTTTCAATTATTGAGCTCCATCTAGTTGAACAAGCCCATCCCGGATGATTTGGTCCCTATTCTTGCCAAGGATGAAGAGAAACAGCGACAGATTCGGGAGAAGGCCTCAGTGGATGCTGCCTCGACCACCGCTCGTGCCATCGGCGTCACCGCTACTCTTAATACGTCCCTAGCGTGTCTCGTATGCCGACTTCCACCTCTAACAAGATCGTTCCGGCTACCGCGAAGCCTACTCCTGCTCCGCCCGCCATCCCAAAGGCGCCCGTCGCTGGTACCTCCGCCTCTGTCGTCAAACCCATTGCTACGAAGCCCAGTGAACTCGGCAAGAAGAACGCGGTCAATATGTACATACAGCCCATCCCCCCATTCAAAGGCGCGAGGCGCTCAACTACGCCATTACCTGGCCCGGCGGCTCAAACGAACGGCGCTGCCGTGCCTACGTCGCCCACCACCACCGCAAACAGGCTCAATGCGAACGCCTCGTCGTTCAGGCCCAATCTAAAGGCAACTACCTTCTCTTCTGTAATATTGACTGTTGGATTTCGGATCCCATGTTACTAACTGGTCTGCGCGATTAGGGTCCTACGTCTCCGATTCCCAGTTCTACGTCAGCCTCCGCGTCACCAAAGGCTAAGCCTGCTGAATCGGTGAATCAAGCATCTGAATTGTGAATGTTGATTGTGAATTAACTCAGCTCCCTTAGTCACCTCCTACACCCAATCCATTCTTTGGCGCCAAGATCATGAAGAAAGGAGCGGTTCATATCAAGGACGATTTCAACCCATTCAAGCATAACAAAGTCGTGGAGGCGAACCAAATCAGTGCGTGCTGCACCCTCTTGCTGAGGATACAATCTGATGGCTCTCCGCTGCAGCTGCTATCTGGCCTTACAGTGGCAAGCGTTACATGCATATGTTCCCTCCCCTGCAACACCAATCGCCTCAGCAACCCGTCCACATCGCGCCACCCGGTCCGCCGCCCGTCTCACACCCTGTATACGAAGATGGCGGCGAACAACGTGTTTACTACTACCCATACTACCCTGGACAGGTGTGCATGTTCCTATTTCCCGTGTGGAATCTTTCTTAAATTTTGCTCAGCCCATGATGCCTGGCATGGCTCCACCACCACCTGGTGCATATGTATCAACGCCATTCATGCAACCGATGGTGTACCCACCAGGGATTCCGCCGAACGGCCAACGTGAGTCTAGGTTTCAAATTTGCATAGACCGCAGCTCATGATATCCCACAGCCATGTATGCCTCATCGCCTATGCCTCAGATGCCTCGTGGGTACCCATCTTGATTTCTCTGACTTTCGGCTGACCTTTCTGTCGTAGCACCACAATACATGCAACCACCACCTGGCACGTACCCTCCCCCACCCAACGGTGCTGGTCCACGCCCATCCATGCCACCTACTCCCATCCCCTCTCACGCGCACGCATACTACCACCAAAGCCCACAACGTGGGTGTTGATCCAATTTTAAATTTGCTGTGATTGACGAATGTTCCTTTCATTCTTGCAGTACAACACGCTGTCCCTTACCCTATGATGATGCCGCCCGCAGGGCCGAATGGTCCTCACCCATATGAAGCTGGCCCGGCTCCTCCACAGATGGGTGGTGTGGGCCATGCATGACTGAGCGACAGGTAGCATGGTATTCGCATCTTTTCTCCTCGTTATCTGTTGTCCGCTGTCTTCACACAGTTATGTCATTGTTGTTGTGTTTCATAGTCCAGATGTCTTCTGGGCGCATGTTGTAGCTATCAATCTCTGGCATTAATTGATGGCGTGGACCGAAAGCTGAGTACCCGAGGGAGATATTTGCTAGGTATGTATGTGAGAAAACAGCTAAACTATGAACATATCAATCATGGGTGAAGTGAGGTGTTGTTTATTTAGTGTACACTGAAAGCTCGATCTTTTTTAGTAGTCCTTTGAGCGTGTTACTACTCCGGTTGCAGTGGTGCTGCAGCCAACCCTCCATTTCATGTCTTATATCAATAAGCTCTTCGCACAGGGGCAACTTGCCGTCAGAACGCACGAGGCAAGGATTGAGTAAGAGATCGAATAACCTCATCCATAAGTCATTCTGCCAGTAGCGTTTGAACGGCGTCGTGACCTTGTAAGGGGAGTGGGGGGTGATGGATGATGTTTCGATGTATTTGCCGAACAGCATGCAGTAGATGATGCCAGCGAGACCAAAGTAGTCGGTTTGATATGTCCAGGGTCGGTGTTCCCTTAGCTCAAAACAGTCTCGTGCGTCTGCCGCCCAGTCACCAACGAACTGCTGGTTGTGAGGAAAGAGGGAGGTGTCGAGCGTCCGCCCGAAATCAATGACCCTGACGCCCTTGCATTTCCAACCGCCTTCACCCGAAGGTTGGTATATACTGGAGAGGGAAGCGCCACCTGGAACGTCTTCGAGGCGTAGGAGGCAGTTATCAATCTTGAGATCACCATGGATGAACCCTGCGTTGTGCATTCCTTCGAGGAAGCGCATGATCTCAATCGTGAAAAACATGACGAGCAGTTCATCAAGACACGCCCCTTGCTGCGAGATGCCAGTAGTGCCAGCACGGTTGACGATATCGAGCAGGGTGCCTTGTGGGCATAGCTGCATAAGGAGGTGACTTTCGTCGCGATACGCGTAGAGAGCATAGGGTAGGACGAGGGAATGGCGGAGTGGTTCAGGGAGCGTGCGGTGGATTCTGCGCAGGACGTGGAATTCCCATAGGTTTCGAGGCTTCACGACCTTCAGAGCAAGCATCGAAGATCCGTCCTCCTCATCGTCTTCATCCAAGTCTTCGTCTTCGTCTTCATCATCTTCATTCTTGGATGAAACATCTCGAGCTGTAAATACTGCTCCAAAGCCGCCTTCGCCTAGTTTATCCACCACCTTCAGTCTCTTTCCTTCCAGGGTGACCATGAAGGCATCGTCATCGAACCCCTTGGAACTCGAACCACTCCCTCGCCTGCTCTTCTTGGCTGCGAACTTTTGTAAACCCTCGAGCATACCCGAGTCCTGCCCTCGCAGGTCGTGAAAATCTTCGTCTCCAGGTAAGAGGGAAAGTAGTGTGGACATAATTGAAGGGTCGAAAGGATTGCAGGGGTTCGATGGTCTGAAGGCAGACACTACTGCCAGAGCATCTGAGAGACTAAGAGTCCCTGTGCGCTCTTCGATCACTTCCAGTTCTGCCGGCTGGTATTGCGGGACCAATCCTGGTCGGTCATAAGAAGCGAATGATGAGTCCGACTCCTCCCCATCGTGCACATATCCTCGTTCACGTTCGTCTTCTTCTCTCAGCTCCGCAGCAAGTTGTTCTGCAGTCTCGACTGCACCATTCTCATGCGGCGTGGGGAATCCGCGAGTGCTAAACTCAAAGGTACGTTCTGTGATGGGCGTCATCACGTTTATCCTGCCGAAGCGACCCCCAAGAGGCTGCGGTTGCTCCTCGTATTCTTCTTCGAACTGATCGCTGATGCTTGAAGATGAGGAGAAGGGTACATCAGGTTCTCCCTCGATATAGCCATCCTCGAAAGGTTCGTCACTCGAGGAAAAGTTCTGCTGAGGGTCGTCTGCGGGATCACTGGATTCATCGGTATAGGTCTCGGACGCCGGCGTCCGTGGTGCTCGAGGAGCTTCATGTTCCACCTGGTTCTCAGACATGGCAATGGTACTGGTATCCACAAACGCCTTGAACGTGCTCGGCTTCGGGGTAAAAACGTGCCCTGCGTTCTCACTACCATCGTGCGATGATGGTGGACGACTGAAGACCTTGAAAGGCGTTTTGGAGTCGACGAATGCAACGAATGGTGCTGCCTCCTGTTTAGAACCAGGAACCTGAAAGACACTCGGGTTCTCATTTAGAGGGCTAGCCTTTGCCCCTTGTGAGTTAGGTCGGGTGAGAGGTTCTTTCTGAGATACGGGAGTGAAGACGCGCGAGAATACGCTGGCTTTGACGTTGACATTCTCATTTTCTCGCCCAAAATTTTCTTCGGAGATGGCTTTGAGGGTGGCGGGAGGTTTAAAAGATGTAGCAGGAGTGCTGTCCTTCGTTGTGAGAGCTCGCCGACCGATATCAGGAGTAGCAAATGATTGTTTTGGGGGTTCGTCCACGAAGGGTTTGAACTACCGGCTGATTTAGCATTGAATGAAGGAAAGCAGTGTTTATTTTTAGCACCTTTACCGCAGGGGTGCTATTCTCCTTGCGGTTCGCGTTCTCATCGACGAAGGGTTTGAATGCACCTTTCAGACATAATATAAATGAGCCCCAAAGACAAAGTGAATTTCTGCTTACCCGGTGTCTTAGCATTCTCATCCTCCACTTGGACGACAGACGGTGGCTGTCTTGTTGCAGCTGTCATGGGTTCAATCCTCTTCACAGGCGCATGCTTACTCCCAGGCATCATCCGTTTTACAGTCTTATCCGGGGAGTTATACATTCCAAATACATCTGCCAGCGCCTCTTTCGTATTGATCGTGACAGTTGGCTCTCCTAAAGTCACGATACTCTTGCGCTTCCCGTACCCCATATTCTGTGTGCTCCGTGTGCCGTCATCGTTAAAGTTCACTCGAACGGTCTCGCGTGCCTCTGAAGGTGGGGGCGAACCCCATTTCTTGTTGAGAAGTCCCATGGAGCGGGCGCGCACCTCAGCGGCGCTGTATTCAACACCGTCTCCAGTGAAAAGCAGTGAGAGATTAAAGCGCAGCTTCTCTGGGCGCCTCCCTGGGACAGGAGGAGCGAGCATCGGAGCATAGCGGCCATGGGCTCTAGGGCTCGACGCGGAGGCTTGTGGAGTACTACATTTAGAGGATGATGATTTGTTCGAAGTACCTGAGGACGAAGCAGGTGGTGGATTGTGGTTCTTGAGGGGATTACGACGGAGGGTATCGATTTCTTGGGACCCACTCGGTCGGAAGGTGATGGGTGTGGGTTTAGACGATGAAGGGCTGCCTTGGAAATCGCGATAACGTTTCTTCAGCCTCTCGATTGGACGAGCATTACGCGTGATCCCGATACGGAAAACCTTGTCGGCCTCGGTGTGTCTGGATCATGCAGATAAATGGTTCACCTAACCCGCGCTTAGCCTTCAGGTATACAAGGCACTCACCTTCCCTCCCTTTCCAGTGCTCCCGCATATTCCTCATAAAGTAGTGCATATACACACCCGATGTCATGCTTTACGAGATATGAGTAAATAATGGTCGGTCTCTCGACTTGCTTCGCGTATGCCGACCAGAGTTTCAGATATCTGAGATCGCCCTTGTACCTCAGATCATCTTTGAAGCGTCTGGTAATCTCTTCAAGTAGCTCGACGAGACCAGATGTCATGTCATCTGCAGGATACTGTTGTGCGGTCCATTTGGCAAAGTCGTCGTAGGCAGCAAGCGGATCTTCGTCTTCCTGGAGGGCCTCGGCGATGCTAGCACGATATTCTTCTCTTTCTTGATCAAGCTGGGCATTGCGAGCGGGCGTCATTGCGATTTTATGGTGGCGGTAGTTGTGTGCACCCCAGACAGCGCGTCCTGCAGAACCTTTGTTGAGGTATGTTTACGTCCCCGAAGTTCGAACGCGACGCGTCGGGATCACGTGGCACAAAAGCTGTCTGTCACTTCGGCAGCTTCGCCATGGCAAGGGGTAAAACGCCATGACCAATTTTCCCAGACTTCTTGTATGATTTTCAGTCATCTATGAATGCACTGAAGATTGGATGAAGTAGCGTTGTCACGCACTCAGTGTTGTGTCGTGCAATTTATTAAAAGTGGTATCTGGAGTGTCACATAAGATAGCTTTATGAAAACAAAACAAACTGGTATTGTACAACGAATTATGAGCGAATCAAATTGTGGAAAGTAAAACCTAAGAGACATGTCTAGAGACGAAACAATGCAAGTGAGAGACAGCGTGCAAAGTAAATGTGAACTGTACCTCAGCGTTGTGGAAAGAATCGCTTAGGTGCAAACAGTACAGAGTCCGTGATGACGAATGAAAGAAAGGAATACCGGTCAATGTTGTACATCCAACACAAATGGATCAAATTGACGACCCTTCACCAGTAGAAAGACGGGGGCGCTTCCTAACCGGCTCCCGACCATCTTGCTCAGGAAACAGATACTTCAGCATTTCCAAGTCATGCTTCGCCACAATCTGCTTCCCATCACACGCGCCTTCAGGACGTCGAATATCCGTCCGATTAACATGCATAGGATAACGGGCCTTCTCGATCGGTCCAGCCCAATCGAAATCGAACAGCATGAATTGATTGTCGTCTCCCACAACGAAATTGGTATCCCGAAGGTCGCCATGAACGTAGCCGCCGTTGTATCTGTGTAACTCCTCGATAAGACACGTGATGGCCTCCTTCAGTGGCAGGCGTTCCGAAACAGCCATCGCGCTCAGCGGTCGATATGAGCCAGGCCGTTGCGCGAGGAGACCCTCATCAATATCAAGCGCATCCATAATCACCATTTTCCAGCCGCCGGCTAAAGGTTCGTAGGCGATAAGATCCGGAGCGTGCCCCTTGCTGGCACAGAATCTGTGGGTCTCAGGGGAATAGTGTCTAACGAACTTGATACATATCTTGCGCTCAGCTGCGTCATTGACGGTTTTCCCAAAGAAGATACGTCGATCCCTGAACATCTGAGTCTTGTCATACGAGAATTCCTGAATGTGACCGCTTGAAGAGGTATATGTCTGAGGATAGGGATGTCGTAGAGAATCTTCAGCTTTGAGATAGCTAATTGGACTCGAGTACAGCTCTTTGAGTTTCTCGATGGCAATTTTGAGAGCTCCGAAAGTTCGAGCTGCCATCTCTTGCATACGGAGGTCCGTTGAATGCCAAAACAGAGGAATGATAGGGGCCAGGACATCACATTGGACTTTTTCGATGAAAACAGAGCCAGCAAAGCCAATGCATGCCCCTAGTTGTGGTCAATAAAGGGCTTTAGCAACGAATCTGATGAAATGAACTAACCGAAGACAATGATATGGATGCATGGAAGTACAGACCGAAACTTCTCTATTCCAGCGTTCGACTCTTTTAAAATCTTGTGGTAGTACAATATTGACTCCGCGAATGGTTCGGCACCGCCGCTTCCGATCTCATTTTCCCCCTCCAATATCACCTGCACAAAATTTCCGTCGTCGGACAAAAGATGTCCGTCAGTCGTATATTTTGTCGAGCCGATCGCAGAGGAATGGAGTATGATACCGTAGCCGCGGAGCAGATGCCTGAATACATTCATCCGCGTGAGCTCATCGGGATGGAAGGAGGACATATTTTCCGAAAGTTTCCAAACAAAGTCGTTATCGTGGTCAGTTGGTTGATAATTTTGACAATCATCCACAAATTCGCCAAAGATAGGCTCGAGAAGAGTAACTGGAAGGGAGTCCGCGGCCCTGCGAGGACGATTGCAAAGGTACTCTTCCTTATCCTGTGTTGCAGCGAATGAGGCCGGTTTTGCACCAGCTGACGGAGCACCTGAGGCCTTCTTGAGATAAGCCAACCGTGTATCAACAAGTGGAATGCGTGGCACTACAGGAACTAATAACCAGACGCGATGCAGATCAGTTTTCAAGGAATGGGTGGCAAACTGACAAACAACTTACCGGTATGCTGCGGTTGGACAACGATATGCAGGTGTTCTTCGTTGGGTTGTTCAGAGAAAAATTTGGACAATTTAGCCACAGCTGACAGGCTTTGCTTTGAATCAAGTGAATGGTTTTTGGGCGCCTCGTCGGCAGGCAGGTCGACCTTTCAAAGTATCAGATCATCAGCATCCAATCGTAGGCATCAGATCACTCACCCTCCATAGCTCAAGATCGTCAGCAGCAACATGGTCAAAATGTGGCTTCTTCGCGTCCTTGATAGCCTTTCGGAGGGCGCTGACACTCTCTGTTGGTGCAATCTTGATCTCAAATGCATGGCTAGGATCATCACCCAAGACAATGCAGTTGAGTCGGAGGTGGAGCGGTCCAGAAGACACTAAGTCAGACCGCGGTCAGTAGGGAGGAAAGGATGGCAATATCGAAAGACAACTCACCGGCAGGTGGGCCTTGGACAACGATATGCAGGTGTTCTTCGTTGGGTTGTTCAGAGAAAAATTTGGACAATTTAGCCACAGCTGACAGGCTTTGCTTTGAATCAAGTGTATGGTTTTTGGGCGCCTCGTCGGCAGGCAGGTCGACCTTTCAAAGTATCAGATCATCAGCATCCAATCGTAGGCATCAGATCACTCACCCTCCATAGCGCAAGATCGTCAGCAGCAACATGGTCAAAATGTGGCTTCTTCGCGTCCTTGATAGCCTTTCGGAGGGCGCTGACACTCTCTGTTGGTTCAATCTTGATCTCAAATGCATGACTAGGATCATCGCCCAAGACAATGCAGTTGAGTTTGTACATCTGACGTTGAGAACAAGAGTAATAGTATCTTGAGCGGTGACCGCAGTGAGCAATAAAGCCAAGCAGCCACACCACGTGACCGCGGCGCCACATCAGGGCAGCTTCGCCATGGCAAGGGGTAAAACGGTCCTCCTTGCCATGACCAATTTTCCCTGTCTTCAATTCAATGCAAATTCAGGAGCGGCTAGTGTCGTGGGCAGAAGTAAATTGGCCTCTCGGCAGTTGGCAGAACGGCAGAACGGCAGTTGGCAGAATGGCAGAAGTCGGCAAAATGTATTGTGAGCGTTTTTAGCTCTTTTCAACTATGTTTATACTACGGCAAAAATAGTTTCAACTACTACATTGAGGCTATGCCTTCTGACGTCAAAAGTGCATCAACATTCCACCCTGATACATCGTTTGAGCTTCGATTGAGTACCTCAATCTCTTCAACGAAGCCAGTTGGTGTGATACCTTTGTTAACCCTTTCTAGCTCACTCCAGTCAACGAGGCCGCCATCCAGAACATCCGGCACATCACCTGCAAACAAACTACCGCTTGCCTCATTATTTTCTCGTGCTTGGCCAGCCTCCCGCGTCTCGCGCTCGAATCTTTCAAATTCATCCACCAACTCCTCATCTGTAATTGATTCCGGACCCGCGAGATAATCCTGGTCATCAGAGTCTGTTGCGAGGGGAGGGATCCATGCAAATGATCTTTGTAGCTCGTCAGCGAGAGCAATGTCGAGTCCGTGTTCAGGACGGGTATGCATATGTGCGTGTTTTCGACGAACAGGTTTCCCAGCTTTATCAGCTCGTCATTCAAAACAAATATCACTAGTAAATACCTATGATCTCGAACACTCATTGACTGAAGAATAAGTGCATACCAACGAGATTCACAGTTCTTCTTCAATCCGCGCTTGACATTATCAATCTTTGCTTGCTCTTTCAGCTGACCACCCCAGTAGTGTGATCCATTGAAAAATGTAACGACACGTGTGGCCTTTGTGACATTTTGCTTCATAAACGGGTGGGCACATATTTCACCTATGATGGTGTTAAGGCCATGAAGAAAACAGGGTAACGTCTAGCAATCAAATGAGCTCATACATAGTATGATAAGACAAGAGCATCAAACTGACAATGACCCAGTAGAACTTTGCTTGAAATTTCCGTTGGAAGGATTGCATCACAGTTGGATCGTCCGTCGTCACAGCAATTATGTTATGTCCATCACCAATCTCCATTCGTTCTAAGGCTTTCACAGAGACTTCGAGTAACTTGTCTGCAGAACCTCGGTGTCCTGTCATGTCTTCGAGACTGAGCACAACAGGATGCTGGTTGACTTCTGCAGCCATGGAGCCATACAAGCTCCGTCGAATCTTATCCTCCCAACCATCAAGCAGATAGGTGAGACGTTTACGACCTTTAAGACGAGCAATATCTTCCATTTGGACACGAGCTATCTCACTGTCCATGATCGAGTGCGAGAGTACATAACGTGATGGTGCCTGATAGGAGGGACGTATTTCATCAAGGAAGTGCCGGAAGAACCAGTTTTCAGTAATTGAGAATGGTATGTTGGAGTGAACAATGAACCTGTGCCCATGAATGAGTAATTACATCACAATACAAAGTAATTACTGACCGAAGCAGCTTGAAATGTGCTCGATTGGTTTGCTCAGGTGTGACAGGGAGGTCTACATATCCAAGAAGATTGCTCCGTTTTCGTGATTCCACGCTAGTCTGACCCTGAGAATGGCTATTTGACTCCGAAGTTGTGGAGGTGATAGGTGGGGATAGAAGGTCTTGATTGCCTTTTTTTGTAGCAAGGTAGCCACGAACTTCTGCGCGAGTACGATCAGGGGCATTGGGACATGTTTTCTGGTCGATTAAATGTTTGAGATGGTTATCGTCACGGCCCTCAATGGATGCCGAGCAGTAGTTGCATGTGAAGAAGTAGCGGTTTGAGTTGTTTTTGACTTTCTCCCCAATAACAAAGTGGTCAGACACAAGTTTTCGGACGGGACGGCCCTTGCCGCCCTTGGACTTTGAGGCCATGGTAACAACCACCAAGATACATTCTAACATATGTCAAATTTTTACTGTTTGTTAGTCGGAACAAATACTAGGTCATAATATTTCTGCCGACTTCTGCCAACCACCTTCGACCTACTGCCGGCAATTGCCGCTTGGCAATTGCCACCGGCAGAATGGCAGCATTCTGCCAACAACACTAGGAGCGGCGTGTAGCGGTAGTTATATAGTATGAATGCATGGCTCGAGGAACGGGTTGAGCTACTACTGCATGCGATACACACTGAATCTCGTAAGTAAACCGTATTAAGACAGCGTTGGATCCTTCATCAGATGCCCCAACACCCCTCCCTCAATACTCGTCTCCCACAACTCCACTTTTGCCCGCTCTATCTCTCCAATAATCTGTCGGCGACGTTCCCTTGCGCGCTGGAGGATGTCTTCTTTATGAACCGCCTTGAAGCTGGCGCCCCGAGGAACGACAGGAGTCGATTTATGCGTGGATTGGACCGACAGCGCGCGGGATGTTTGAGGGGAGACTGGCTGCGTCAATGACGAGAAATGAGATGGAGCAGTTTGAGGGTATGGCGTAAGTATCGCCGGTGAAAGGTCTATGTGTGAAGGAGTAGGCGGAGGTACAGTAGGTTTTGCAGCGAACTGCAACAACATTTTGGCAGCAGTCACTGAATCTACGTCATTCGCGTGAAATAGGTGAGCATATTTAGCCATCCAACTACCTTGAGACAATGCACCTTGGTCATTATATGCAGGTGGGGTGAGAGCCCCATCAGACGAATCAGTGGATGTGATTGGAGAATGAACGAGTGCTGGAACCGGAGAAGATGCATTGTATGTGACTGATGGTGGAACGGAAATAGCAAGAAGTGCAGGATCAATGGTGCTGTCGGGAATTATATGCTGAAAGGTATTGGTAATTGTAGGTGATACAAGAGATGGTGACAATGTGCGCCTGGAGGGTTCAGAGGCAAGCAAGGATGACTGCGAAGAAGACGGTGGTACCTGATCGACATCAAGCGGAGATGGCTCAGAAGCAGCCTTGATCGACTCCACAAGTTGTGAAATTAAATGCCTCACACGCTCCCGCTCCCATGTAGCGTGATATGCCTCAGGGCCCTCACCTTCAGGAAATGGGTAGGGCACGTCCCACTCCACTGCACCAGCAGGGACGCTTGTGAGTTTGCGACGCTTCAGTGGGGGTGGAGCAGTCGTTGCTGGCTCACTGCATGGGCGCGAAGATGCACGATCATAAGTAGATGGTGGTTGTGTGGATGCAGCTGGAGAGTTGCCCAGGAGTTTCACGATGCTCGATAATACGGGATATATATTTTTCTGTCTGATGAGGGAGGTGATAGCATCTTCTCCATTGACTGAAGTGAACTGATTAGGATCGACATGAGGCAGGCGTGTTGGATCAGATTCCTCAATAATGATAGGGTTAGAAGGCGTAGACCCGCGGACTGTTTGTTGTGGAAGGCTGATGGGTTTCACGTTTCCGACGAGGCCAGCTATGCCTAATAACGCTTCCTGGTTTCGCAAGAAATTAGAAGGTAGTGGTTCATTTGGGCCAGGTAACGGTATAGGCGGGGGTGCAGGACGGGGCGTTGCTGCTTGCGATTTTGTCGTTTTCCGTTTTCCCATGGCCCTAGAAGAGGGGCGAGATGTCGAAAAAGGTACCGATGAGGCAACACGAGGCGATTGCGTCAGGTGCGCTTGTAAGGTGTTTTGCACTAGCACCGCATGCGATGGAGGCTCGCGAGTGCTAAAGCCGCCGAACGGCAAGGCTAGTAGGTCGGCTGGTAGTTCAGAACATGACATATGGGAACCAGGAAGTGCAATGGCCCCCACATTTTGTGTTATGCCTGTGCCCCTTTCTTGGGCTGCTTGAGCAGGAAATGCCGGTGACCTACCTCTAACTGGAGATGGGGGCGGCGAGCCAAAGAGAGAGTCTTCGTCATCTTCATCCATGCTGCAACTTGCAGGCCGTGTGAGTTATTGGGTTATGGGATTTATGGAGAGTGACACCTTAACAAATATCTGTTTTGTGGGTTTATCGATGAATGTTGGATTACTCCAGATGACAGCAATCGAACACGATTTCAAAGTTATGACTAGATCGGAAACGCGATCCGGGTCAATGAAACAGAATTTCGAGTCAAAAGAGTTCGCTCACAAGCATGAGATCAGTTTTAAAGTAAAATAAACAAACAGTTAAGAAATGTCGAGCTCGCTGTCGAGACCGATGGTGACAACGTTAAAGTAGAATTGATCAGAGGTGCACTGGAAAGAATTTGGCGAGCATTGAGTCAAACATAACCAAACACAATAGGTGTATTTCGATCACGTGGGGCTTATAAGTCAGAGTTCGGCTTTCAGAAATTTCAAGCTTCTTGAAGTTCTATCGGGTTCTAGCCTAAGTATATACTACTTAGTAGTGGTCTTCTATTATCTTTCTCTCTGCAGCATCTGCCTACGTCCTCGACAAGTGAACAGTAAGGTTGACTTGAAGATTACCAGATCTTTATTAAACAAATGTTTTATAGACTTGAGACAAAAGTTCACCTGCCAGTGATTTGAATGTGCGGCCTTCTCCGTCACATGGCGGGCGCCTTGAGCTGCGGTTCTACTCGTCTCATGTTGTACAAATGATGCATACACTGCGCCCCATGATTTGTGAAATGCAACGCTTGTTGTCGGATCAACATACAGTCCACCGGGCCGTCTTGTTCTTACCCCGATAGCGTCTTGTGAGTCATCCCGTGCCTCTTACTACTCATCGATGCATCCTCCAAGTCCGACGCGCGTAATTATAGTACGTAATCATCACCGAGGAAACTCCTTATATCTCCTTTGTTTTGTAAACGGGTCCACCTGATCATTCTATAAGCACGAACATCCTATATCACGAGAAGTATATAAGCCCGAGTCACTTCGAGTTGTTCATTATTGCAGGTTTCTACATTCCCCGCAGCAACATGCAGAACACTACATGGCCAGAGCGATTCGTTGACTTGAAGCGCCAGATAGTCGAGGCTACGCCCGACTATGAGAAGCGTCTCACAGAATCTTGGAAGGATATCCTCGAAGAGCTCGACAAGCGTACCGCCGACATTGCGCAAGCTGGCCCGGATGTGAGCGCCCATGTTGTCTCCTTGATTTTATACAACCTGACCACGTGCATAGTATATCCCCCAAGTCCGGTATGAGGACCTTGATAAGCTCTCTGCCGAGGAAGTCGATATCATTCGGCGCAAAGGCACCGTCGTTATCAAGGATGTTGTCGATGATAGTGAAGCCCGAGCTTGGAAGACTGCTCTTGATGACTTCGTCAAAGCTAATCCCCATGTTCAAGGTATTGAGTAAATATTCCGAACAATACGTTATTGATGCGACAAACAGGATTCCCTGAGCAAGACAAGCAATTCTTCATGCTGTAGTAAGCATGTTTTTTCTAATCATCTTGAAAGATGTTCCGATCACTCTATTAGTTGGACGCGTCCACAAGTGCAAGCCCGCGCACACCCAAATGTCCTCAAAGCTTCCGCGTGGCTAAACAAGCTGTATCATGTTAAGTCAGGCAAGCCACTCGAGGGCGTTGACCTCAATGTTCCCCTTGTGTATGCCGACCGATTCCGTATTCGCCATCCTGGCCCAGGATGGAATAACTTCCCCCCTCATGTCGATGGTGCGTTCCGCCACACAAAATTGAATCATCGAAATAGCTGAGCGTACGCAAGGTGGTGCAATTGAGCGCTGGGAGGACGAAAGCTTCCGTAAATGCTTTGCTGATATTCTTAGTGGTAACTGGCGCGCACACGACCCATATGAACTCGAGGGTCGTCTGGATGCCCGGAGCTCATTGTATGGTAGACCGGGACAAGTAGGTATTCCCTCTGTCCTCTTAGCTACCTAATCTTTGTTACTTTATAGGCGACTATATTCAGGTCTTACCAAGGTTGGTTGGCAATGAGGTTTGTATTCCACAAAATTTTGGTCCCATTCACACAGCAGACCTGACATGGTCGTAATTCCAGTGAGGCTGCTCCAACACAGGGAACGCTCCGGGTATTCCCTGATCTTGTCCTCTCAAACGCATACACTATTCTCCGCCCATTCTTCCGCCCCACTGTCCCGCCCGACTCGGAGGATATCCTCAAGCCAGAGAATTGGGTATTTGGTATGTCTACTTATTTGAATAGCACTAGCTCAAGCTGACTTCATCGGAAGACATCTCCACCCCTGATTTCCCTGGTATCTTAATCCATCCAACCGGATACTCTGGTCCGCGTCCGACGCCGGAAGTGCACCCGCACCTTAGGCTTGAGAAGACAATGACGTCCGTGCCGAAGGTCAACCCGGGAGATATGGTGTTCTGGCACTGCGTATGTTTCCATTCCTTTATATTCCATTATTTCTCATGCGAGCGCAATCACAGGATGTTGTACACTCCGTCGAGGAAGAGCACACCGGTCAAGAAGATTCGGCAGGCATGTTCTGCATTTCTTGGTTCAAGGATCACACTAATGCAAATCGTTGTTGTTCAGTTATGTACATCGGCGCGGTGCCACAGACACCCATGAACACCGAGTACGTGAAGAAACAAGCAGAGACGTTCCTCGCGGGCATCAATCCCCCCGACTTTGTCAAGGACAAGCCGAACACCACATATGTTGGCTTAGGCGCCGACACGGATGTGAAGGAGCATATTGCGCGAGTTGCGATGGGATTACCGATTCAAGTTGCGTGAACATGACTGAAATAGATATTTTTTGTAAGATTGTTACTGAGACAAGTTCAATACATCTAATTAAGAGCCCCGGTCCCGACTGTACGAGGTATTACAGACATAACACATCATAATTTGGCTAAACTTAAGCGAGTCGAGGGCTGGCGCTGACGCTGTTACGATACAGACATACTTAAAATACATGAAAACGCCAGTCTATTCAAAGCAATCAGGGCAGCATCTCTCTCGAACTGCGCCTAGCATTAAGAGTCAATTCACCACAATCGACGTTCACAACCACCTCCCTAAAGAGCTGCTGATCGACCGTGAAACTACTGCATAGCATGAGCCGGAGGTCTTGTATGCGAAGTTTATGATCATGTGTGATCCGCATTGCCAAGATGTCTCGAATATCTTTAAGTTCGTCATCGTGGAGCACCATATCTTGAAGCTTTAGAACACGGAGCGAGGGATATGTTACATCTGACGACCTTTGAATCCGGAGCGCAGCCCTGCAAGCGCGTTCGCTGTCATATTTAGAGAGCGAAGCCCACCAAACATACACGATGACCAGCTGCGATCACGATAGTCGACCATGACATCCCGAAGTAGGGGTGCTTGTCCTTGGAAGATGGGGGTTGATATGGGTCCCATTGGAAGGCCATCTCTAGCCCGGAATTTGAACGTTTTAAGCATCGGTGCAGGCTGAGATGATAATACTATTCGATCCGAGGTAGATGTAACAAGACTTTCTCCAAGCAATCATCTAGTGGCATCGGAATGGTGTATGTGGAGTTTCCTTTGACCTCTCAAGCATGAGGTCTAGCCAAAAAGCAGAAGGAGTGCTGATGTATCTCCAAAGAGTCGAGCACTCGAGAGCCACATTGCCCCAGTGTCTACAGACGTGTGTAAGTGTTAGGCAAGCAAGGAATTTAAATACTCGCTATCATATCCATCGAGACGATTATCTTCTTCGAAGTATTCAAATATAATCGTCTTGGAAGGCCAGAGATAGGAGCTAAACAGTTCCTGCGAAAGCAAAGCCTGCGCATAGACTCAGTTAACGTACGTAGCAAGGTCTTCATCGATCTTAGCGCGAAGCTGCGCAACCTCAGCGGTCGCACTTCTAGACATAACATTGGTCAGAGGAGATGACAGTGTCGGCATGGAGGACTGCGGAACGGAGTCGTCAGTCGAGTGCAGACGAAACAGTCAGGTGCAAGTATTACCTCTCGTGGCTCAAAAGGAAGGTTAGTGTATTGAATAGATACTCAGTCATCGCATGCGATAACGCAGACGTCTGGGATGTTTACCTATCTTGAGTATCACCGTGACCACCAGCTGGGTCAATGTCTGCGACGATCATATACCGATTTAATATCCATAGAAATACAAGAACTCCCATTTGGTTAGTTGCAAGAAAGAAAGGAATGTAAGTATGAGGTGACAGAGAAATCGCCCCAATGCGTAGCAATACAGCATCACGCCGGCGCCAGTAGAGAGATGCACAACAGGACAGACCAAAAGCAAGAAATACAATGACATGTTGCGTAAAGAATCGTAACGTAAATCCCTTTGCTGATCGATGATCCATAGCAAGGTGAAGAAATTCTACCAAGACTGATTGGCATTTAATGGTGCAGGCCAGTCGGGCAAGTTCGACAGCGCAGCGTTGCAAGATTCACGCACGCGTCGCTTGCTCACAGCATCTCCTGACTGTCTATATGAGGAGTGAACCTCTTTCAGCTGAAATGCAGAGGCCGCGACGGTATCTGTAGAAAGTGCGTGATGAATATTGGCAAAACTCGCAGTAGAGTACAGAGATCACCATGATACGAATTAGCTTCTTTCACAATCTGGAGGAATGGGTAAGTCAAATGCAAATCAGTCGATGAGGAAGCAATTACCTGTTGCCATCTCTGAAGTTCGCTGCCATATGCCTGATAACCAGATGGTGGACCGAACAAACCCGGTGCACCGTTCCCGCCCAGCTGCTGCACTACCCTTTCCGTCTCTTGCTTTCGTGTAAGCCAGGCTGCGCTGAGCGCATCACAAGCGTTAAACATCTGCTTCCACGTGTACGGATCCCAAGCCTCCAGTTCAGCTTTATGTTGGCGAATATAATCCCGAGGGTGCATCGCACCACCAGGATTGTGGCTTGCAAGGCTAGTTGGCTGGGAACTGGACCTGTTATGTGAAGGAGTGGGGTGGGATGTGTATGGATCAAACTCAGAGAGGTAACTCGGGGTTTGTTGCTGAGGCTGGTAGCCACCTTGGTAGCCTCCGTATTGCTGTTGTTGTTGCTGTTGTTGTTGTTGTTGCTGCTGCTGCTGCTGCTGCTGAGCATACTGGTTCTGGTACCCGTTTGGATATTGTTGATAAGGCTGTTGGAAGTCTCCTTGGGACACTAGCTGTTGTCCAAAATGACCAGACGGCTGAAAAGGCAGGCCAGTCGATTGTGGGCCAAGTTGTCTGGTGAAACGTGAAGGTAAGCCTGCAGTTAATGTAGGCTATGTACGATTGACATACCCCGAACTATAAGACGTAGACGCATACTGATTCCGTTGGTATTGCTGTGGCTGGTTATAGGGTGTCTGTCCTTGAAACTGCGGATATTGCTGTTGTTGTTGTTGTTGAAAATAGGGCTGTTGCTGATAACCGGTGTCGTAAGACTGGTAGCGCATCTGCGGCGGCGACTGTGGAAGGGTTGATGCAGAAATATCGGGGAAACGGGCATGTGCAGGGGCAGCCTGGGCATCACTCAAGAACGGGTTGTTGCTTTCAGCTTGGAATCCGTTATACATGTCCGTCGATCAAAATAAACACCAAGACTCCCAGACACGTTAAATGGTGTATATAGTGGTACGAGTAAGAGGATCGAGAACAAGATAATATATATCGATGTTTCGATTGTTTATATCGTGGGTACCGCTGCGTGTGTGTGGTCACCGGCTGCGGCGGATGACTACGTATATATTGGTTGCACGTTGTTCCCCGACTCCCACGAAGTGGGAGAAGGGTTTTGTCAGACGCAAACATGCTCATTTTTCTGTCAATGGACGTGTCGTGGGAATTGATTACGTACATAACTGAGACATTACGATTCACTGTCTTTGTTCATTTATTTTCACCGCCTTCAGCCTTCTCCGTACTCTCGACCCAATATTGCCTATCGTCTTTTTTTACCTCCGGTGCCCTGTGGTGGGACTCGTACTTTGTGATGTTAGCTTAGGCCTGACTGACTGTTATATCCATGAATGGGAGGACTTAGACGAGCCCATGAGAATTCGCATGGAAGTACAAAAAACGATCAAGGTATTATCGGAGTATCGGAGTCGGGGACTGGCGCTCGCCGCCGCTACGATGTATCTACTTTTCGGTTACTTTGTGCCGCTGTAGCAAATAATTACTATTACTATCTGGAAAATCACTAGTAGTTGTAGGTAAGTGTAAGTGGTGCTAAAACGTGTAGCGCTTCGGATCACATTATAATGGAACGATTTGAGGGACGAGTCCTTCTTCAATGATAAGATTCCATGATCGATCCCATTTGGACCATCAAAAGTGTACTATCGAGCGAACTCTCAGTGACGTACGATCTTGTGAATGCACACACCTGTATATCAGTGGCCATCCAACTTAATTTCTTGTTACTCCTTCTGTCTGTTTCCTCGATCGGAAGTAGGGCAATCATTGGAGGATACTAATCAACTGCAGGAGAGTCGTCTGTTTGCAGTACTGCAGGGTATGACTCGAGCCATATGCTCTCGAACAATCTATAATTCCAACTGGACAGTACAAGGGTATTGTTCTTGTGGCATGCCAGGAATGATAAATGGCATAGCGACCTAACACAGTGGCAGGTGCTTCAAAATGTGAGCCTCTATCCCGACTCGTCGACTTCCGTAGTGAAGACTAGGCAAGCCGAATCATCCCCACCGCTAACAACCACGGAACCTTGGAGTCCCAGAGACGCGCTGAGTATAGGGCCATGGTGTCCGGTGTGCTCCTTGACTAATGCGCCAGTGCGAGCATCCCACGTGCGGAGCGTGTTGTCTGCGGACGCTGACACTATCAAGTGACTTTTTGGTGCCGGGTGAGTTAACAGTGACGTTACTGCGTCCTTGTAGAACGTCAGCGCAGTAACCTTCCAATACAAACATTAATTTACCTGATGCTCGAGAGTTGCACGGAGTCTCATTGTGGTGAGGT
>NW_024540025.1:0-21142 GCF_016647785.1 Suillus fuscotomentosus | reverse complement strand
GAAATTGACATTGTCGAGGGTATCAATGACCAGGCGAAAAATCAGATGACACTTCATAGTGGCACCAACCACTCCTGCACCATTGATACAGATGATACTGATGAGTTCACAGGCTCTGTCCTCTCGAGCAACTGTTACAGCACTGAGACCTCAGACTCAGGCTGCAGCATCATGGATAGTAGCTCAACGTTTGTACCTCCCATGTGCATTATCGCAACCTAACGGTCCTCGGGCAGGTCGTTTGCGATATGGCTTTAGACATGCGGGGGCGGGGTGCGTTTGCGCTTCTGTGGGATATGAATCCACTGGCCTGTCGATGTGGGCACTGTCGCTCGGGCTAACATCCCTGATGACCTCACGGCCCGAGTACCTACGCCTTCCAATTGGGGTACTCCGTCTGGTTTCTGGTCTGCACAAACCTGCGACATAACAGACAACTTCTACGACCACCAGATGGTCATCGACACTACATCTGTGGCAACTGGGCAGGTGGTGCCTATTCGCAATCCGGATGCCCAGGAACGTGCACGGATATGGTTGCTAATGCTAGCAACTACGTTGGTAAGTTTCCGGTGAATGCTTAATCGCTCCGCATTCCTCAATGTTCTGTTGTAGATGCTAAGTGGGTCATCAACTACGTCGCTGTTTATCAATGACCATTCGCCTCAACCGTTTATTTGTGCCCGACTGTCTGTTCGAGCAGGGCCCGGACTATGTGGACATTGCCATTCGGACAATCATAAATTTAATGCATTAAATACATGAAACCTCGGGGGACAAAGGAAATAGAAGCCCGTTGAAGCGTGGATGCCTGAATTGTCTGACGCTTGTGCATCGATGTTGTTCTGGTGGTTTCGGAACATAAGCTTATCGTTCTGCTGACAGATGATGTCCAAGTCGCGTGAAGCGGCATGCAAAACAAGTATTATATCCAACAAGCGCGGTATCGATAGCTTCGATGGGGGGCTTATATTACGCAGCTTCTATCCACGGCAGTACACTTGTATCAGGGTAAAAACACCTGATCAACGAAAGAGTGGCGCGTCTGGCACATCCAGTGCCAGCGGCCCGCATGGCAAACTTGTAGATCCCTGGAGACAATTTCATAAGAAGTCAGGCTGTTGAGTCTTACGATCATAAGAAGCAGGCTACAGGGGTTTTTGCAGCATTATATCTGCATGACGGGCCTAAGCCTGCTCGCGACTCAGTGTCGCGCTGAATCCATGGGCAGACTTGTTCAACGCCGTTACGCGGCTTGATGAACACGATGTTAAGTACACTGAGCTGAACTAAAATAGGAAAGGAGCACCGACTAAGCCAATATGGTCGCTCACGACAGCCCCACAACAATTCTGCGTGGATTTTATCCACAATGCTAGCAGCTCTATAAGCTCGTGAAAGTAGATGACTGCCATCTGCGGCGTGCGCGACGCGTTGTGCAGTCACAACATGCACGTGATGCTGAGTTTTTTTTCGGAGACTATAGTACTATTTCCAAAGCCCAGACTTTTGAACTTTTGATTGAACCTGGATCCTGCAGTGTAACTGATCTGCATCACCCTAGAGCTGAAGCGCTGAAGGCTGGATGTTTCTCTTTCTCATCGTACAAACAAGCCAGTGGATTTTGCTGATGTGTCTATCAGGATGATCTTCTCATCAACATAACCACTGCTCCGTAGTCACCTTGCTTCAAGAAGTTGCACGTGCTAGTATGGGTTTGTGAGATCTACGTGAAAACGAGAAAAAGTCCTCCAAGTCCTTCATCCCAGTGCGTGCGCAGTCACCAAACCCCACTCGATTGTCACTCAGAATTGATTTCCATCCGCGCTATTCTACAACAGTTGGTTCACCTTGACTGCACGCACTTCGAATTTCAGATACCCCGCATTGATATGATTGGTTCGTGAACCTTTTCTTTCCGTTTCCGTTACCCTGACCAATGCCCATCAAACTGGATAGTGCCCTTCAACCTCGACTACTTTCAATGCTGTCAAAACATTGCTCTCTCATCGGTCACCCTCAGTTGTTGCACAGATCCATGCCAGAACGGATCTGGCCTTGTTTACGCTTGAACCCGCTCAAATGAGAGGTTTTCCCGGCTGCAGAATTGAAAAGTGCTTGTGCATGGGGAGTGATTATGGAGCCACATCTAACCTGTCTCGTTGCAATTGTGCGTGGCAGGGATCCTTTAAGGGTCAGCCGTACTGGCCAGCTCATTACCACCTGAACATACATCCCTAATGTCCATGTCATGCGCGCTCTTCGGGTTGATATCAAGGTATTTGCCGACTCTTGGAGCTCGAGAAAAAAGAACGCATTACTAGTATGAGTTGGCGCTTGCACACAACGATATTCTCGGGGCATATTCGCTTGATGCGACTGGAATATAACCGAGTCTCCTATTACGATTATCACGTACGTTGAATTCACTGTTCGGTTCCTTCCAGCTTCTAGATCTTATTCTTGCTGCCGCTCTGCCAACCAGTATGACAGATGCGGCAGAAGCTGCAGAATTCGTGAGATCATGTGAGTCTCGGTAATTCGAATATTAACCACTAAAATGCTAGTTAGTAACATATACGACACCGGAATGTACCATACAATGGAGGCAGTGAGTTATTTGCATGTCAACGTTCAAAAGGAATTGACGCCTTACCCATCCTTTGATGTCCCGACCCTGATGAACACAGTCCGGACTTTAGGGGGGTATAAAGCCGTCTTATTCGAGCTACTGTGGCGCGGCGGGGATAGAGCTTGACGACGATACTCTTTCGGCCAGTACTTCAGTTTCAGCTATGCATGTTTTGACTCTTGTCATTTACAGGGTCGCCATTGCGGCCGATGAAGTCGCGTTGACCGAGGTAGACGAGGAGGGAAGGACAAGCAACTCCCAGAGTACAAAGAGTGGTGGTTGTGTTGGGGACAAAATAAGATCAATCAGGGCCACAATGAGGTGCGGTTCTGAACTTCGGTGACCAACGCGAATATGAAGGAATGACGAATGATCGGTTCGTCTGGTTAGGAGAGGCCAGCCGGGGCAAGGCAATGGAGTACTGCCCGAAGCAAGGAGGTGGGTGAACGTCATTCTCCATGTCAAGTACAATAAAACCCGATGGCCAACGTTACTATCGGTGTTGCATTACTTTCCCCCTCTCCTGCTGTTTTTTAGGACTACTTGCGCTTTCCTCTTGTTTGCATCACGTCGCACGATGCGTTCTTTCTATAAAGTCTGTCTAGCGACACTCCCATTGACCATTCTGGTTGGTGCTCGCCGATACTCGCCCTCGCGTTACAGCCGTACCACTGCCTACTCTGTTAAAGACTATTATCAGGGCGGTGATTTCTTCGAGTGTGTTAGCCATTTTTAACTTACAACTCGGCTAATGGTCCTTTACCCACCTAGTGACTGGGACTTTTATACTGGCTCGGACCCCACTGGTGGGAATGTCATCTACCAAAGCAAATCAGATGCACAGTCTAAGGGACTTGCATATGTCAATGGCGACTCTGACAATGACAATGACAATGACAACGACAACGATAACGGTCATACCGACAGCTACTCCTCTTCCTCGTCTTCCTCGTCCTCAATTGTCCTGGCAATTGATTCAACCAGCACTGTTGCTGCCGGCGGCGATCGTGACGCGTGCGCAAAGACCGTGTTTATTGGTATTATATACGCCTCACCTCAGTCACAGTGTTCGTATCTCATCTCAGACGAGCTACACTGGCGGTCTCTTTGTCTTGGATGCGTCCCAAATGCCTGTCGGTTGTTCTGTATGGCCTAGTTTCTGGACCGTGGGGCCGAACTGGCCATATGGGGGTGAAATTGACATTGTCGAAGGTATTAATAATCAGGCGCAAAATCAGATGACAGTTCATAGTGGCACAAATTACACCTGCACCATCGATACGAATGATTCCGATGAATATACAGGTTCTGTCCTCGCGAGCAACTGCTACAGCACTGAGTCCTCGGATGCGGGCTGCAGCATCAAGGATAGTAGCTCAACGTTTGTATCTCTTTTTTGTTCGTCAATTCCAACCTAACGGTCCCCTGGGCAGGTCTTTTGCGGATGGCTTCAACAATGCAGGGGGTGGTGTCTTTGCTCTTCTGTGGGACAATTCCGTTGGCTTGTCAATGTGGCACTTCGCTCGGTCTGACATCCCTGCTGATCTCACATCCCAAGCACCTACACCTTCCAGTTGGGGTACTCCGTCTGGTTTTTGGTCTGCAAAAACCTGTGACATAACAGACAACTTCTATGAACACCAGATGGTCATCGACACTACTATCTGTGGCAATTGGGCAGGTGGTGCATACTCACAATCTGGATGCTCAGGAACGTGCACGGATATGGTCGCCGATGCTAGTAACTATGTCGGTAAGTTTCGGCTGGATATTTATTTGTTCCGCAATGCTCATTGCTCTGTTGTAGATGCCAAGTGGATCATCAACTACGTTGCCGTCTACCAGTAAACACCTGGCTTCAATCCTTTATTTTTCCCCTGCTTTGCTACTCTAGAGCGTCATCTGTCGAAAACGTCCTTCTTTTCTTTTCTTTGATAGTATCGTTCTCTGTTTGTATATACACTTTTTTGTTTGGCATTTGGAGGAATTTGGAGAACTGCGGGCATCTGTACCATCATCCTAAATACAATGGACCCTATTGGTAGTATTCACTATTATGTTATGCTGTTTCCTGAGACGGTGTCACGGTGATAGATAAGCCACTTACGTAATGGTCCAATCTCGCGCGTTCGAAAAGGGGATATGTTCACACACCTCTTTTGTTAACTGACCACATCCTGCAGACCGATGGATTCCCAGCAGCAGCCGCCGCCAGTCCCGATATCCGACATCATCACGACAGCGTGGCCAAGAAGAGCAGTCAAGGTTTGTGCTTAACGTTCACGCTACCTTTTAATGTTAGCTTATCAGGAATATCGCTAGGCATGTGCTAGTTGCAGGTAATGATCTCGTGATTGAGGGGCACTCCTCGTGTCCTAATATTCTTCTCCTGCAGGCGTGACAAAATACGCTGCGATGGTCAAAAGTAAGCTTTGCCTCTACTCTGATGTTAATTTCCTTTAATTCATGAATTGATATCTTCGTGATCAATTAGGCCTTGTGGAGGCTGCGTTAAGAAAGGTTACACTATTGAACAGTGTGTTGCTGGGTGCGAGAACTGTCGAAAGGCTCGCGCGCGCTGTGAAGGTGGAAAGCCTTGCCTCAGGTGCCGAGAGGATCAGGTAGAGTGCACCGAAGGCCATCACCACCCGGTATTGCGTGCAGAACCTCCTCCCGTCTTAGTTCTCCGCGGGCCACATCGCTCAAAGCCCGACCGTGCAAAACTGGCTTGCCAGAACTGTCGTCGGGATAATAAGAAGGTAAGGTTGTGCTGTGGTTGTGGATGCGATTTTGACACACCCTACGTCTAGTGTGATGATCAGCGACCTTGCACTCGATGCATTGCACGCGGGGAAGAGTGTGTTCATGTGGGGAAGGGACCTAAACTTGTTAAACTTCGTTGCGAGGGTTGCAGGCAAGAAAATAAGAAATGCGAGGATGCACGTCCATGTAGGCAATGTGTTGAATGTGGCAAGGAGTGTATCAGTGTTCAGAGGAAGGGCAGAGGTCATGGTACCCGTGTCAAAGCGGTCAGTCTTTGTTTGGAATAAGTATACTCCTTCTGACGCTATCTTTTCAGGCTTGTGTGTATTGCAGGTAAGGTATCAACTACGATCTAGAACATCACTTCAACAACTGCATAGACGTGATAAGGTGCGGTGTGAAGGTGTGAGGTAGGTGGCCTCGATGCCGATGGTTTGCGCATTGGTTGACGACCATCAGGCCGTGCCTGCATTGTGTGCGTAAGGGGTATCAGTGTCTTGATCGCATCTGTCAAATCTGCACTCAGCAAGGTGTTAGTGGTGGATGCCCACATCTCGGTGAAGGATCGGATAGTGATGGTGCGCAAATATCCAATAAAACGTTACCTCATACCTCATAATCACGATCTTCAGCAGTGGTTGCGATGGGGAGTATGCAGCCTCCCCATCCAACTCCAATTCAAGTTCAACAGTCCTCCATGATGATGGCACCTCTGCCGTTCCCCAATCAAGTCTATGGTCCCATACCATACCATTTACTAGCTCAATCAAACCATGAGATTGGGTCCTTACACGTACCTGCGCTACCTCATCCTGTTGGATCTTTTTATCCTATAGTCGACTCTCCTATCAATGGCCCTCAACCAAACATCTCTTCAGAACGGTACGACCCATTACTTACGGGTCCAAGTGACTTTTCGAAGTCGGCGGGGTAAATACGTACGTTGTAAATTTTGGACTTTTGCTTGGAGCAAGATGGTTGTAATTTTAGCCTCGCTTTTCAAAGTGATACCTAGAATATCGTACTGTAGTTCTGTAAGCTTTAATGCCTTCGACTCGTTTCTCTGGGGCAAGCTTCTAGAATTCATTTTTATTGAAGGCAAACCAAATGGGGGATTTCCCTTGTAGATGTCGACTTTATTTGTACATGCTTGGCACCGAACCTTTCAGTGATACCACCACGTAGAGTTCATTGTCCTTGTCCCGTATATTTCTTTTTCTTTTTGAGCTGACCCGATACATTCTTTCACCATGAGCGATAGTGTGAATTCATCCCCGGAGAGGTTGTTTTCAAAAATATAGGCACTTCATACATTTCCCGCTGACATGACACTTAGACCAAAGGTTGAATCATCCAAGACTAAACACGCTGGCAAGGCCAAGGTCAGCGCGTAATTTCACGCGACACCACGCGAATAGTTCTCTGACGAGCCTTTTCAGAAGAAAAGAAGTGTTCCAAACATTGCGGAGTACGCCATAAAACAGACTAGACGCGTTAAATCACCTTACGCTTCGGCAGAGACAGGTCAGATGAAGAATCGGACACACATCAAAGTATCGGAACTAGCGACCCCCAAGAATTACCCGTAAGCTGGTTTCTCTACGCTTGGCTTGTCCATTAACGATGGATTAGCCGTCTGAACCGAAAGCTACCCCCAAAATAGTCGAGGTTCTGTGAGTTCAGAGTATAAAACTGTGCATCTATGATTCATGATTATCTGTATATGCTATTTAGTCTCCCTGGACCTTCGCCACCACAATCCCCCTGCAATCCCCAAGAAAGCCAGGTGCTTTCGGCAAAACCTCTCAGCAAAGCCAGGGGATCCCGTAGTCGCACTTCATCAGTGGTATCCTTGAATCGCCCCATCCGTCATGAGAGCCCCTCCGTCCTTTCTGTTCGTGCGAAATCATCAGATAAGAGTTCCCCCGCATCCAAAGCCAAGTACGTATCTCGGGTTCCTTGGCGCGTAATGGTCACTCACCACACTGGATAACCAGGTGTCCTGATACCCCTGACGACGATGCAGATGAGACCTCGTCCATTGCAGAATCATCTGCCGGAGGTCGAATACGCCGGTCTGAATCCGAGCGTATTCAGTATTTCAAAGACCAGTCACAATGTGATGATATGGAGCCGCACCGAGTGCATTGCGCTCGATGCGACAAGTGGATCAACCTTGGTAGAAGACAGACGTATGCTGTTCGTCCTTGGGAGATCCATCGACGAAGATGTGACCCACGGTCCCCTGTTTCGAAGAAGTTAGTACATTTCCCACCGAAAATTAAACACTACTTATCCGAACAGGAGCCACCGAGATGAGACCGAAGTGGACAAACCCGAAGGAGACGTTTCGGTATCAGAATTGAGTCAGGAGATTACTAACCAGTCTTCACCTCAGTCGGCTCGGCAGGATGACGCCGAAAGGAAAGCTTTATTGGAAGAGGATCCTCGTGCTCAAGAGGTCAAGCCTCACGAAATTCTTTGTCGATCCTGCCAGAAATGGATCAAGCTGTCGATCGATCATGCCTACATTCTTGGAAATTGGCACGCACATCAACAACGATGTTCAGGTGTCGTGTGAGTGATTCTTTCTTTCTGGATTTTAACATACTTTTGCTAACTAATGATTTAATCAGACCCAGCAGCCGAGTGGCTACCGCAGAGAGAAAATATAGTCTGTTGACTGACCCTCAAGCGAAGTCGTCCTCCGCTCGACATGTCGAGTGTGCTTTTTGCAGGACAACTGTCGAGCTGGACGGCGTCGCTCAGTATGATTTGACCAAGTGGCACGAGCACAAAGCAAAGTGTTCTTCGTAAGTAAATATCATTTTATCAGTGTTCTTATAAGTAATAGTGGCTGTAGTCATATTGTTCAACTCACTCCAAAGCCTCTTGGTTCTCGACTTTCGCGCGTTTTCCCTCCACCATCTAGTCAGGCTATCACTCAGACGCCTATCAACGAGGTACACAAATCCCCTACATCCTCGAGTTCAGCGCCTACAGATGTCATAGCCATCAATGACAACACCCCGTATCGCATTGGGGAGAAACGTGCCCGGGACGAAGAAGACGCTGGAGAAGACCGCCCTATGAATCGCCCGAGAACCGTGGCCTACCAAGTACCCGAGAATGAGGCGCCAGGCCCGTGGGGTTGGTTTATACAACCTCTCAAAGCTTTCGTGCGTGGTTTCCGTGAAGGTTTAGGCACTCCATCTACGTAAATGTTGGTACTAGTGTGTTGTGCGAGTTGTGTCGATTGTATTGTACCCCGCTCTATCTATTGTGCTTTGTTTTCTTTATAATGCCATTCAATTATTCCCCTAGACACTTAGAGTAAATGTAAACACGCGCGAACGAGCATGCATGTAAGTTGACGGAAATTTCCGAAGTGTGTCCCCGCTCTCCACTTTCTTCCCGTGACGTTCGCTCTTACGCCTGACTGTCGCGCATATACAACTGAACCGTTGAGATATAGAGGTTTTTGTATTGGCGCGTAAAGTGTACGCAGCTCTTCGGCATACGCTTCCAATTTCCCCCCCCACGGAATTGGACTACCAGGTCAGTGGCCACCACCATGTCCAGACCGATAAAGCTCATTCCACACTCTAGAAATTTGGACATTCATACCCGCTGAAAATACATTTCTCCCCCCACTGCACTGTCTCATCCCCCTGCCATCAAAGTCATGTGGGTATTTATCGTTAACCGATGTTATTGTTGCTCATTCTATTCGTGCCACTCCCGCAGGGGGTCGTCGAGGAAAGATTCTAGTCTAAAAGGCATCCATGAGTAAGCATCTCTGTCGTCTCCGATTAGCTACATATTCATCCAGCTGCTTTGAGCAGCGGAGATGCGCCTCGCCGAACTGTAGGCGAAATTGCGAGAGAGAAAAGGCTACGTGACGACCCGATGGCAGAGGTTCTTGGCCCACTCTTTGTCACCTGCAAACGCTGCGGAAATCGTATAAAACTATCCCCGAAGAGTCTGTATGATCCCTTCCATTGGCTGAAACACCGCGAACGTTGTTTAAAGAAGCCAGTCGGGGGTGCCCGTGCCACCAGTCGTCCATTGAGAGAAACAGTGAGTCGCTTCCATAGCCCTGTTTTATTTGGTGGAATTCATGTGACCCGTCAGATCATGGTCGATAAAGCCTCCCCCGCTTCATCGTCTAACACAGACGCTGACAATCTCACACCACCACCTCCTTTGACTCCCAATGACGATCAACGGGGAACTCCTGCCATTTTCAAAGAAAGCTCGTCTTCGCCTGACCCGGAGGAGGTCGTCGTCGATACCTCAACTAAAGTTGTTGTATGTCAATTATTTTTTGTTCCACGGGGAAGATCTAAACGCAAGTCCTTTAGGACTTGCCTCTGGTAGATCATGGACCCTGGCAATCTTGGTCGTGGTCTGATTTGAGACTTCCAACCTGGTTGGTAAATACCAATCCTATGCATGAAGATGATGGCGACGACGACGAGCCTCCTCGAGTGACCATAATAGAGCGCGGCTCAACTCCAACTCTCTCCCTCCAGCCGAGCACGCATCCTCAAGACCACTCCTGAAATCATTTGTTGTATTACATCTATTTGTTATAGGCGCCCCCATTTTTACTTTGTTGTCTCCATTTGCATCGCTAGTACTTTACCATATGCATATAACTAGCTACCACATTTGCCCATACCAGCATACCACAGTAGCCAGCATTAATCTACGCATTCTATGATCTTCACTACTATTATTATGGATACCATCTCTTATCCACGTCTAAGTATTTCTTGATACAATTTCGTGGTCTGGTGCGGGTGGCTGGTGAATGCCGCTCTGAAGAAGATGAACTATCGCAGAATCCTGGCTTGCACGAGAACCCCTGTATGATTATCAGTATCTTTTTTTTTCTAGACATGATCATCTCACAGGATGGCTCGCACTACGTCTCGCAACACCAGGGAACTCGATATCTCAAGTTTCTCCACACCTGGAAGTTCGTCAGCCCTCGTTGGCCCTACATTCAGCAACATGACTGGTTTCCGCAGCTCTAACGCGTGTTTTACCAGCCTTGGGGAACAATGTCATCAGTGTCATAGTCATGTCACGATAGCGGACAATTGCAAGCACCTGAATGCGGAATACGTCGCCAGTGTAGTGCCGAGGACGAAAACCCTTTCAGACTGATCAATATCATGAAACCTGCATTGGGGTCACTACAACACGGGGAAACAAAAAATGCTCAACTTACGAGCGGTCCTTAATCCGACTTGGTATCGATTCACCAAAGAATATCAGCTCTGGTTTGTACTATTTGCATCAGAGACCAAGAGACATGGCAATCAAGCTGCCTCTTACGAAAGAGCTCTGGTGACCATCCAATGTACACTGGGGACACTCTGGGACCACGAAATCGGTATAAGAAACGCCTTCCAAGTCCACCTTCAAGAGAAATCAATCATCAAAATTGGTCTGCAAACGACGGACGAACATCACCGTCAGGATTCGTGCGTAGTTTGCTCCCGGTCTTCTCTAGATTGTCAACAAATGCCTTCCATTGCGGATTAGAAGCAGAAAGCCAATCTTGGAATACGTCTCTGGGGACTACATGACCGCGTTTGCAATGTACCCGCTGCAAGTGAAATTATGGGTTTATCGATCGCCGAAACACCGGAAAGCGAATGCATCCAAAATGGCCCAGAAACGTACATGGAGGGTTCCGTGGAGTTCAAGTATTTGCTTTCGGATATGATCCGGCTCCCAAAGGTGCGCAATCGCTTTGTGGTGTAACCCATCTACATTTTGCGTCACGAGACGAGGTAAGTATGATGCATATTGGAGTGCGGCAATTGCATAGTGGCTGGTATTAGGCAGAGCGTCCCGGACAGAGGGGTAGCCTAAGTATGATCGAAGCCTACCAAACATCAACCTGACGGACTGACCACATGATTTAATTTCATACCAATACCGTTGCCTGTTTGATCAGTTCAGAAGTCGTGTAACATGAGGGGGATTAATGATCAACTTGCCTGAAAACAAAACCCTTTTCACTCTCGTCGGTTAGTTCGTGATACTAAGGCGCTCGTCAATTGGAAACGTTCTGTGCCTGAAGCAACTTAAAAGCGCGTACAAAAATCGGTCTATGTCATAATCAGAAAGAAACAATTAGCGTGGTTCCTGGCTTCGCATGACGAACTCACTTGTAATTGGGGTTCATATATCTACCGTCTTTTCCCCGATATGCTCTAATCCCCGAAGCAACGCTAACGCCTGCACCGGTAAGTAGCGTCACTTTTCCTGGCGCAAGGAATTCTGCGATACGTTCAACCGCCGCAGCTGGTGAAATTGTTCGTCTTGGTGCTCCAGAGCCGCCGACAATGGTTGGTACTGAGATACGCATAATGTCAGTTGTTCAAGTTAGTCTCTTGCGGGAATCCGAAGTAGCCGTAATAGCCGGATGGATATACAAGAATATACAACTTGTTCCTTGATCACCTCGACGAAATGAATCCTGCTCGACCACCTCCTGCTGTGCTGCAGACACCAGGATTTGCCCATTACTCTGTGGCATGGTCCCCCTTTCACAATTCTCGTATCGCACTTGCTTCAGCTGCCAATTTTGGTCTTGTGGGTAATGGTCGCCTGCACATGGTATCGCTGATTCCAGGAGTCGGTGGCTCGTCTGCGGTGAAAATTGATAAACAGTCTGTCTGTCGACTCGACTAATAAGCTGGTGCTTATCTTTCTATCAAGATACGAGACACAGGATGGCATATACGACGTTGCATGGTCAGAGATTCACGAGAATCAACTGGTTACAGGTTCAGGAGATGGAACGCTGAAACTATGGGACATATTGCTGAATGTACGCCAATATCAACTCATTTTCAGACCTGTGTGGATCAAAATCGTTTTTCATGCCTAGGACTTTCCAATACGCTCTTGGCATGAGCACAGCCGTGAAGTTTTCTCCGTCGATTGGTCGAATATCAAGAAAGACACGTTTGCGTCCTCCTCATGGGATGGAAATGTCAAACTGGTAGCTACATCGAGTGTCTCATACTGAATTCAACTTACAGAGAATATTTTGTAGTGGACACCAGAATTGCCTCGTTCAGTGACAACATTGCATGCGCACCTATCATGTGTGTATCAGGCTCTATTCTCTCCTCATCAACCAGATATCCTCGCTACATGTTCAACGGATGGAACCATGAAAATATTCGATCTTCGTTCCCCCGCTTATGCCACCGGCCCCGCCACGAATTCTTTCACGCACCCTTTGTCTAATGCAGTCCTGACCGTCCCTGCATCTGGCACTGAGCTACTTTCCCTTGATTGGAACAAGTATCGACCTTTTGTGCTGGCAACCGCTGGCGTTGACAAGATGGTGAAGGTGTGGGATTGTCGGATGGTTCAGAGCGCCAACATGAGTGCTCAGGCAATTGGTGGCGTTTGCGAGATCCAGCTTCCAGGTCATGAATATGCAGTACGAAAGGTCCAATGGAGTCCTCACCACCCAGACATTTTGGCTACAGCCAGCTATGATATGACATGTAGGATGTACGTGAATTTCTGCAACAGGTCGTGCATATCTAAGTAGTATGGGTTTATGCAGATGGTCGTCTAACCCATCCGCAGGGGGATCCAGGCTCCTTCAGGTCCATGATCCTCATACGGAGTTTGCGGCTGGTTGTAGTTGGTCCCTCTATGATGAAGGTTTAATTGCAAGCTGTGGATGGGATGGGAAATTATTTGTATTCCGTGCTTAGATGAGCATTGTTACTTCTATGTTGTGCCTTCGTGCTGCTGTGACTGGACGCAGAATTTTCTGCGGGAGACGGTGGGGCAATTTCTATTGCAAATTTTCGTGGTGTATTTGACATCCTTCAAAACTCACACTCACCTAGCGCTTGATGTGCGTCAAGTGACTCGTTGACACGTATCCCAAGTGCTCTCCCCAGCGTATGGTTGACGAGTCCACCTAATCTGTGATGCCTCTCACGGACAATCGTGTCAAATGCATGTATTTGTATGCAGCGACTACAGTCTGACTCGTGGTATCTATGACATGTTTTACCGTACATAGGAATGTTAGCTCACATGGTGTCACGGTAGCCTGCCCAGAACGTTTTAGCAGGACACCCACACAGCGAACTTGTCGATGCAGCATCTTCGCTCCCCTGCAGGATTGTTCAACGGAAACGGTTGAATATCGATAGGGGTTTGTCCTTCTTGAGCAGTCCCGACCACCGTGACATGTTGGTGACATCAATGAAGTGTATGAGGATTCTGGCCTGTCCTTGGCCAAGATCTTGAACTGCTTTATTCTTTTCATCTCGAAATCGTGGATTTAATGCAGGTACCTTCAGATCTTTCAACACATATTACCCAAGAGTGTTATTCGCATAATACTAGAGCCTGCCAGGATATCATAGAGGACGATCCTGAGGATATTATGTCTGCTTCTCTCCATACTCTTTACGACTATATCCCAATCTCCCACTCAACCGCCGGATCGATATTTACTTACACGATAAAACGTAACGGAGGAAATTCAGCATTAAGACAGATCACCCTTCAGATACCAGACACGCAAGCAAGCAACTGGTCTTTGCATGCTTCATCCATCTGGCAATCCTCCCTCCACATTGCAGATCACATCGAATATCTGCAGCTGGATCGCTTCAGCGATCGAAAAGTATTGCATGTCTTGGAGCTTGGTGCTGGTGCTGGGTTGCCTTCGATCATGATCGCACGGACTATGCCAAATGCTGTTGTTGTTGCCAGTGATTATCCGGACGAAAGCCTTATACGCGCACTATCTGATAACATTCGTCGCAATCATGCTTCAGAACGCTGCTGGACTGTCCCTTACGCTTGGGGCAATGATATATCCCCACTCCTCATGCCCGCCCAGCAGAACCCTGAAGGTTCTACTCTCTTTGATATAATCGTCGCGGCTGATACGCTGTGGAATCCTGAGACCCACGTTCAGTTTATCAACACGCTTTGCATGTGTCTCAATCACACCCCAGACGCTCGTGTACATATCGTCGCTGGTCTACACACGGGAAGATACACCCTTCAATCTTTTATGAATGCTGTTGTGATGCACAAACTTCAAGTAGAAAGAGTGGTGGAGAGGGAAGTTATGGATGGCGTTCAAAGGCCATGGGATGTTACGCGCGCTGAGAGTGAGGATGAGAGGGAGAGGCGAAAGTGGGTAGTCTGGATGGTCTTGAGATGGGCATGAAGTAACGAGATTTGCAATGTGAAGTACAGTTCAGTCGTGCCTAAATTCGATACTAGGAGTACAACTAGTCATTAGTAGGAGATAATATTAGCGTTAATAAGCATGATCGTTATGTAACAGGCTATATGCATGATATAAATCTCATAGACATTAAGGTACGTGAGGGGTATGCTGGGGTGTCCCGAAGGTTAGCACACGGATGACAGTTTGACCGTCGCGTTCCTGTGACGAATTTTAGGGGCCAGTAAAAACGGAAAGCAGGAATACGTACGTTGTATAAGATCACCGCATCTTCTGTGGCACCAACCCAAGTGATGCTTTGCACTTGAGTGGTGCTCGTTTTAATAAACTCAGCTGCACCAGCCTTGAATATTTTACTGGCAGTAGCCCATTTCTCATTCCACGACCAAGTTGAGGACAGCGGCGCGATTGATCGTAGGCACTCTGCCGCATGGTCGTTAAGGTCGAGCACGTGAAGGCGACTTCGGGAATCGGCCACAAAGTTTTCTTCACTGACACTCTGGAAAAAGACCAATTTTCTCCCTACAACCTCGAAGGCATGCGAATCATCTGGTAAATGAATCACCGTACAGTGGTTCTGCCATTCCTCCCATGGTAGAGATCTATCGCCAAGACTAGGTGGCTGAAAGAACGATTCCTTCATCACCAATGCCATTTTCTTGGAACATCTTGCCGGTATTGAATGGGAGGGGAATTCGACGAGGATAACAGTTGCACGTTGAGACGGATCAGAGTGGAAGAAAGTTCCCGCCGGA
The DNA here is from genome assembly GCF_016647785.1 of Suillus fuscotomentosus. Lineage (NCBI taxonomy): Eukaryota > Fungi > Basidiomycota > Agaricomycetes > Boletales > Suillaceae > Suillus > Suillus fuscotomentosus. Next base: position 5,727 of record NW_024540025.1, on the reverse strand, counting down.
GGAGTAACATTGGGCTTGAGAGATGTGTTCGGACAAATTTGCAGAAACGATATTGCCTTCCACGATTCTGGTAAATCATATGATATCACCTGGGCTGAACACAATCGTCTATCATCCACTATATGGTGAATAGTGATTTGAGGGGAGCGCTTGCCACGTTCGTGAAGGTATAACCCGTCTGGTCCGCGTTCCCAAGTAGAAGCGGCAGATTCTCCACTATCGTCGTCCTCGTCCTCGTCAGGATGGGATAGCACCATCAGGCACGATTCGCTGAGGATGTCGAACGAAAGGAGGTCACCAGTAAACTGTCACAATTTAGAACCTGACGGGCCCTTGTGGACTAGGGGAACACATTACCCGCTGTCGTTGATCAATGCCAGTGTGCCAGTTGACTAGAACAAGTTCTGTTGTCCCTTCACCTTCCTCGACTCCAAGACGCACAGACAGACCAACCATGATTCCATAGATCTGGACCCGTTCAATGGAAATGCGATGGCCTGGAGGCAAAGTGCCCCACCAGTCTGTCTGAAATTGAAAACGTAGGTTTTGAGCCTGCGGGTGTTGCTGGCATGTCCACATATCAAGAAAATGAAGTGAAGCAGTTATGGGTCCATCCCTAGCGTGTTGGTCAGCATGGACGGAGACACCAGCCGTAAAAATCTTACTGTGAAGGAAAATGGAGTTCTGCAAGCACCAGAAGATTCTGAACAGGATCAATGGCGACCTTGCGGATTTCGAAAGGCAAATTGAATTTGCAATATTGTAATTTGGCAACCGGCGGTGTCCTGTACGAGCGCAGCTCATAGATATGAAGTGACCACTGGAAGATCCCGTGGTAAGAACTTTCGCTAGCGTGGTAAAGGAATCTTCCGGAGACGCCGACGATCGTTGGCGTTGGGATACAGAGCCTGTCCTCTGATGTCCAGTTTAAAGTCAGCCATCCTTTCCTGTGGCGGAGGAGCGGGTCCAGCCGTGCGCGCGGTGAACAAAAGCTTGAAATTCCGTCCGTCATACCAGACAAAGCAAGTTCGTATCGATATAGCAACGTCGAATAATTTACGACGATGATATGTATATATCGAGAACTCTATTAATGAAACGTTAAGCAGACGCACATTGACTGGCAACTCCGGCAATCATACCTTGCAGAAGTGCAGTAGTGAGACAGGATCGAGCTCTTCTAGAATAATTAAAAGGAGCTCCCTAGAGAGGCTAAAGAGGGACATGACCAGCACGCTGGTAAATAACGTGGTGTTCGTGAAGTTCGTTGCCTCCCGTTCTTCGTCTTTATAGTGCAAGGCCGCCCTGAGGTGCTTGACGCTGGTGACCAAAAGACAAAAGCATTGAGGCGCACAGTGTGTTTCGTCGAGAAGGATCCAAGGGGCAAGCCAACAGAGATCTTATTGACGCAAAACATCAGTACGTAGAGCGAAGCCATCATCCGGACGACGTGACCACACCCTCGGACAGTAACTGCCTTCTCCGTTCGAACAAGTTGGAAGTGGCGGGACCGAATCAAGTTTTGCAACGCTCGCCATGTCAACCATTGAGTGGAGGTGTCATCATTGTGATTTTGCCAAGATCTAACATAGGTTGACAATAACGAAGTTGGCTAGAACTGGAAAGAAAGACGGTATCAGTAACCCTGGAAATTTTGAATACTTATTATTTCATCCTATCGTGGGATGGTGTTCTAGCGACGTAACTTACCTCGGTGAATTTGACAACTAGAGCTATTAGTACTCTCAGACTGGTGAGGCGCCGTGCTTAATGAGGCCTGGTCTTGCTGACGTTGGAAACCGGCGGACATGATTACTAATGTATTACCAATCATTAGGCTATCCTTTGCTCGGTCATCCTGTCCAACGACTCGGACATCCATGGTCTGCAAGAAGTGTGAATCAGTATGTCACTGTTAATGTTTGATTATGAATGTGGGTCTCATGAAGTTTCCTTAGAAACTGTCCAAGGTTGCCGCTCCAGATCCGTTCACCTCCACATCCCAAAGTGTAAAGGATGGATCACGAAGGGTAGGCGAGAACAAGCTACTAAGCAGACCTGGGAGCTCGAAGAACAGGTTTCAGGTGAGTGAGTTATGGCCCTCCCTTAGCATGCACTTAGCGAGGAAATGGTTGTCAGCCGTATCAAAGCAAATGCAAGGATTGTAAGCAGCCCGTGACGCAAAATAAAGCAAAGTATTGCCACGGTGAGTAGCGCAGCACTATCAGGCAAACCTGGAGCTCATTCCGTCCTAGGTTGTGCATATAAGAAAGGCCTCTGCTCTATCTGCGGCAAACAAATATTGGATACGACTGGGTATGTGATGTCTGCAAAGTAATTGAAACCCGGTGTGTTGTACTACGAGATACCATTGTAATATGATATTTAACAATAATGTCGCACCTGGTGTTTGGAATGTGAGCGCAAGGGCCAATTCAGGACTATTACGGAGGTGCTAGCTATCATGATTCACGTATATACTTCTCATATGAGGTCAGTCGCAGCCCACGCTTGATTCCAGAGTCCGGGTGAACTTGACTGATTACTTCCAGTAAATATGATGTTCACTGTTAGAAAGGGACCCCGCTGGAGCGAATCAGCAGCATTGTTGCACGTTCAAGTTGTTAGGAAATCTGATTGTCGATGGCATTTCAATTGTCCTGCGTCTGCCCGTTCAGACAGATCTCCTTTAGATATAAAAGGTATGGAAGTCGTGGTGACCGCGCCGATAAACGGTTTCGTGCTTATGTACTGCGGAATGGGCGAGCTGGCAGCCATTTCTGGAACTTGAGAGATTCACGATCGAGATGTGAATTTCTCAAGATGAGTCAGTGTAAGCTGAGAACCTCACCAATCAATGCAGTACGACTTTTTTTTTTATGGCGCGGTGTAGAGCTACACGACTGTGACATAGACCACGTTTTTTTTTGCAGTATCACGAGTTGTTCAGGGGCTACGAGTTACGTACGTCAACGTTTGAACCATTAAAAGACTTGCTGTGCTTGCGCCAACGCCTCTCTCAAGTTCGTTATCTTTGTCGCCTCTCCAAGTGTCGTGCCACAGCCATGCAGCCAGGAATTTACACATTCATAAATCGCCAGAGCGGTACAGCAATGGCCCTGAACAAACATGACTACACGTGTGTCGTCGGTGAGCGCCTCTCAAATGGCTTCTGACTGGGAAACATCTCATTTACAAACCTCTTGAATACAGGCTCTCCGCCATGTGATGATTCTGTCCAAAAGGTAATTGTGCCTTTCTCTTCTACATCCTGAGTAACGGGATAATTGTTAATTGCGAAATCAGTGGGAAATAGCACCTTCTGGAGCAGGATATACTATCCGAAATATGCAAACGGGGACTCACCTCTCTGTGAAAGGACTCACTCGCAATACTGCCGTCTTTGCGGGGCATTTTCCCGCAGCGTGGCAAATTATCGACGTGAAAGTGGATGCCGAAAACTCTCAATTGGTTGAGTACGTCCCTTTCTAGCAAGTACCGCAGGCTTGCTTTGACGTCACGAGTCAGAATACGCTGGCCGCATACAGAATACATGTTTGATTTGGCTGACTGGGGAAACTCTGCTCCTGGAACAAAGGTACGGTATATAGTCTCGACCGGCGTCGGAATTTACTTCATATTGTTGCCTTGTTCCAGGTGCAGCTCATGGACACTAAGCTAAATGCCGTACAGCATCGTTGTAGATTGTGGAAGCCCATTCTCATGCAACACACCCTTTACTCTGGTCTTTCGGAGCGTATTGACGACGACACATCAAGCACTACTACTATAAACGCTGCTGATGTGCCAGAGGGAGGGGAGCTCGTCTTGGTCACGACCACCACGACAAGAACAGTGGTGACAAAAGTTCCGAAATACTGAAGTAGGGGTTTTAGGGTTTCGGGGCGAGCGCAAGCTTCGAGAGCCTAGTTAAGTTGTGTAGCACATATCCAAAAGGCTGCATCGAACGAATCAGCGGCATTGTCGCACGTTCAAGTTGTACACTACTGTACTGCAGATTTCTTTCTAGAACTTCCTGTTTACAACGCTATTGAAATGTTCGGTCGGGCACGTTTCAGAAGGGTCGGTTGTAAGCTTCACCTGCCTTATGATCCTAGGAAACCTGATTGTCAATGACATTTCAATTGTCCCGCATCTGCCCGTGCAGACAGATCTCATTCAGGTATAAAAGGTATAGAAGTTGGGGTGACCGTGCCGATAAACGATTTCGTGCTTAAGATGTACCACAGATTGGGCGAGTTGGCAGCCATTTCTGGTTATACCTGGGTAGTGGGTATCATGCCGGCTGCCGGAAGACTGATATCTCAGCATTCGTGCCTCGAAGCAACAGAGTATGCACCGTCGTTAAAATCCTCACTGCAACAAAGGGCTAGTGAGGTAGCGGTGATTTGATAGCTGATGAAGATAAGTCGATTAACACGTACCAATTTTGATTGCTGAGAGACTGAGACGTGAATTTCTCAAGATAAGCTGTGAAATAAGAGAGAACCCGCGAGTCAATCTAGCACAGTATAGAACAGACTGCTAAAGCATGTCTGATCTACTCGTAATACATCGATACACGCTCGACAGGGTTTTTCCTTTTTTTGACTGATGTCTTGGACCACGTTTCTTTACAGTACCACGAGTAACGAGTTGTCAGGGTGTCCAGACTCGTGTACTCCACAACCCTTAAAAGACGTCTTTGCTTGCTGTGAACCTCTCTCAAGTCCGTTCTCTTTGTCTCCTCTCCATTGTGCCACAGTTATGCAGCCAGGAGTTTACAAATTCATAAACCGCCTGAGCGGTACAGCAATGGCCCTGGATAAACAGGACTACACATCCGTCGTCGGTGAGTGTCTCTTAAATGACTTCTGACTTAAAAACAACTCACCTTCAAACAGGCTCTCCACCTTGTGGTGATTCTGTCCAAAAGGTAATTATGCCTTTCTCTTCTATATCCTGAGTAACGGGATGCTTATGAAACCAGTGGGAAATAGCACCTCTCGGAGCAGGATATACTATCCGAAATATGCAAACGGGAACTCACCTATCTGTGAAAGAACTCTGTCGCGGTGCTACCATCTTTGCGGGGCATTTCCCCACAGCGTGGCAATTTATCACCGTGAAAGTGGATGACGAAAACGCTGAAATGATTGAGTACTTCCCTTTCCAGCGAGTGTCGCAGGCTTTCTTTGATGTCGCGAGTTAGAATCCGCTGGCCGTATACACAACACATGATTGATCTGGCCGACACTGGAAACTCAGCTCCTGGAACAAAGGTGCGGGTCCATAGTCTCGACCGGCGTCAAAAATCAGTTGACATTCTTATCTTACTCCAGGTGCAGCTCATGGACACTAAAATAAGTCCCATGTATCATCGTTGTAGATTGTGGAAGCCTGTTTTCGTTCAACACACCCTTCACTCTGTTTTGCCGGAGCGTGTTGAAGACGACGCATCAAGCACTACTACTATAAGCGCTGCTGATGTGCCAGAGGGAGGGGAGCTTGTTTTGTTTACGACGACCACAACAAGAACAGTGGTAACAAAAGTTCCAAAATACTGAAGTAGGGGTTTGAGGGTTTGGGGGCGAGCGCAAGCTTTGAGAACCTAGTTAACTTAAAGACGAGGTGTAGCACATATCCAATGCAACAGCTGTCCGGGTTAACCAAGTCCAATGGTATCAGTGGAGAAGATCCTGCGGAAGAAATCCGCGTGACTCCCAT